>NC_040885.2:804187-1104187 GCF_900634795.4 Betta splendens | reverse complement strand
ATGTGTCCACACTCATGCACTCACTAGTTACATTGTACTTACAGTGAACGGTCCCAAATATGCAACGTATCCTGCAGATAGAAACACGTCGCCGGACACATTATTGACCATGTAATCCAGATGTTGCACGGTTTCCTTCCAGCGGACCTTTTCATCTGCCAGTGCATTGATAAGCTGAAAAAAATGTATATTATCTTAATAGCTAACATTTAAAGTAACAATATCGTTTTTTAAGATGAAAAGCACACTTGTCTTGGTAGTACACTGTACTGACACGGCTTAATTTTTCATCCATATTTTGTGTTCTATAGTTTCCTGTTCCCGACCACCTTTCTGACTTCTAGTGCTGCTGTAACATCTTATCCTATCCCTACTCCTGACCTTGGCTGCTCGGGCAAGACGAGTCTCACACAGCTGATATTTGTTGTCCAGCTCCTCTTTCTTAGCCAAACAGTCCTGGTACTTGGCCTGCAACGTGGCAATGCCGCTCTCCACTGCGGCCAGCTTTTGCTTGGCGTCATCCAGGATGCGTTGGGTTGCTGCTAAGTCCGTCTGGGCCTCTTGAAGAGCTTGCTGCACAAATGATTGCAATTCTAAAGATTAGCTTACCTTTCTTAACAAAGAAAATAAATAAGCGTGGTGGCTCTAACATGTATTTCAGTTTTTACCCTTTTAGGTTCCACAGCCTTGGCCACAAAGTGATACACATGCATGGCTCGCACCCACTGGCAAATGGAGGTACACGCTTTGGAAACCTTGGCAATGGAAGCTGGCTGGAATTCTTCATTATTCATGTAGGGCTGGACTAAACTGATCACATTATCTGGTATGTTGTCCTGCAGAAACAGTGGCAGAAGAAGCTGTTGCTAATACCAGTATTACACAAATGAACACCAAGTGAAAATGTAAAATGTTCAAGAGGCAATAATCTGAAAAGAAAAACAAAAGTTCCATACTGTAGCAATATATCCATTAAATCGTAGTTTTACCTTGTCATATTTGAACAGGCCATCCAGAAACTTGCCAGGATCCTGTAGCAGAGCCTTGCCTGGTTCCCAGTAGTCATCGACCTTGGTGCCAGGCTTTTCGCCAGGTACCTTCTTGGGTTTGATACCCTTCATAATGCACACGGCTTCAATAACCAACTTCACTCCATGCGGTGGACGCTGCATTGCTCTGACCTATAAAGCAGACAATTGTCATTCACAGTAATCATAAAAATGAACCAGTCACCTAAAAGCTAACAGTACATTATCTTGACCTGACCTCAATAACATCATTCTTATTGAGAGACTTGAGACTGGTGAGAGCAGCATCCAGGGCAGGCAGCGCTTCGTCCAAGTCCCTCTGCGCGTCTGCAGCGATGGCACTTGCATAAGAGGCTTTCTCCGAGGCCTTTGCTTCTTCTTCCTGCACTGCTTTTCGAGTCTCCTCTGCCACCACTGTGTCTTTCTGCCAACATCAAATACTTTTTATTGTGCTACACAGCTTATAGAACTAACTACTATAGAAGAAGTTACAGATTGTCAGGTGTATTGCATATTATTCTTACTTTGATTGTCTCCATAGTGACTTCCGTTTCCCTAGAAGCCTCTTCCAAAAGTGGTCTCATTGTCTCCAGCTCCTTCTGCATTTTACTTACATCATCTGCAGTGCTGAGGAGCTAGAAGTTCACCATATGGCACAAGTTTGGATAATGGTACTAATTATCTATGTATATAAATTACATTGACATACACTGAAGAGGAGAGATAACAGAGTAACAGTAAAAGTGTTGTAAATAAAACTCAACAAGTTAGTTGTTGTAGGTTCTATTAATGTAATTTCTTCTTCCCATTACTACCTTGTCCAGACCAGTCTTCATGCGCTGGCGGGCACTACACAGTTCTTGCTTCTTTTGTCCAATGAGAGCTGAAAATATTTTGAGCAGTTCCAGGTAGCTCTTGGGTGTGACATAATTGTGTCGTGAAAGCTCAGCCAGGTACTGTTCACATTTCCTGGCTACCATCTGGTGCATCTTTACACACATCATTGTCTGGAGAAGGGAACACGTTTGTAAGGGAAATTACTTTTAAAAAGTATTTTACACTTGTGCAACATTCTGACACCCACCCACACACAGACACACATCCTTACCAGTCCTTCCATGGTTGTGGGGCTGGTTTCCATCTCAGGCAGGTCATTAAGAAAGGATGTGGCTACAGCCTGCAGAGCCTCCTGTGGCCAAGCGCTAAACCAGTCTATAGTACAACAAGTCACCAGTGAAGGAAACTGCCTCAGTCGTGCACGGAACACCTCCCCGATAGGACTGCAATAAATACAAAATATGCAAAGCGGGCAAAAGGTTCAGTAAGGAAAAGTAAATAATTAGTTTTGACTAAATGAAAAAACTGTACAATTACAAACCTCATGCAAAGTACAGTATGAATGTTGCTGCGAACCCTTCTGACATAAGCAGCCATAAGATTGGCTTTAGTTGGCTGCTGACCCAGGTCCAGCACCACTGGCTTCATTGCTGAGAGGATGCGTTCCTGCTCTTCGGTTGCATACAGGTTGGGAACGTCCCCAGAGTTCAAAATATTGTTGATATCCTCAAGGAATGACTCCATCTTAATCTGGCACAATAACATAAGTATACTTATGTAAAATTATGCATGATGATGTTTGTGCCATAACTTAAATATTGGTGCAACATTATTTTTAGCAAAGAGGTACCACCATAACAGTAGAGTCTAATAGTAAAATTGAATGTATGATATTGGTGCTGTGAATAAATGTAGCAGGTTGTAAGAAAGAGCTACTTTTTACCTGTGTATCTGCAAAAAGAAAAGTGATTTGCTGGTCCTTGAGACCAGCTTTTAGCATAATGCTTTTAATATCTTCCCTCCACTCAGTTTGACCATAGTTCTTAGACAGCTCAATCTGGAAACATTCATATTCTGACCTGAATGTGGACAAATGAGTCAACGTCAATGTTATTCCTAATCGTGTATAATGTAAAGCTAGCATGTAAAAACTCAACAAAAAAACAACTTTGCTCTGAGGTCACAGTATTTATATATACTATACGGGTGTTTCTTTAATTTTGATTTATTTCTACACCATTATAAAGATATAAAAACAGGCATTTAACTGCAAAACAAAGAAACTAAATTATTTAAAAGAGTACAAAAAATATGTAAAATGGGTGTAGAAGTCTTACATAAACGAGGCCAGTTTAGTGAGTGACTGGCGCCCGCTGCCACCCACGCCTAGCAACAAGGCATTGCCCAGGGGCTGGCGTAAGATACGGCTGATACGACACACGTGTTCAATGGCATCCATAAAGAGCACTAGCTTCATCTTAGTGGTACTGACTTGGTTGTATTCTTCCATGTATTCTTCCATCACTTTCATCAGCTACAGAATAAAAAGAACATAATGGTATGGCATGGTGATTCATAATATACCTTTTTACAAAGTGAGAAATATATCCTAAAATTGTAATGGTTGACAATGCTAACCTTTTCCTTATCGCCAATTAGTGTGTAGACTTTGTGGTCAGCCCCAGGAATCATAAAATCTCCATAAAGAACAGGTTGGCAAGACACAACCTCTTCAAAGCTGCAGTTAAACTCCTCCACGCACTCCTTCAGGAGCTTGCAGAACCAGTCCCGGTCCTCAGTACACACCAGACGGTCTTGGAAAATCCGGCAGCTTTCGTGGTACCACAGCTGCAACAACTGCATTTTGTTCTAAACAACAATAACAAAGTAGCTACAGTGTTACAATAGAATTCCTATGCCAATGCAGTCATCTACTATTCATTTGATACTGTCTTTGATCTTTCTACCTCTATCATGCCAGCCTCAGCCATGAGGATGCCCTGGAAGACCTTAGACAGGTCTCTGAGGTTGAAAGTGTAATGGGACTTGGCTGGCGTTGGGAGAAGCTGAGAGGTAATAGTGGAGTAGACTCGGATAGTGGACTTTACAAGAGGCTCATTTAGTGATTGGATCGCAGGCACAGGTTCTGATGAAAGAGAGAAAAAAGGTAGAAGTGAGAAGGGACATTAAAATCAAGTGAAAATCAAGTTTAGGCTTTTCATACAGGACTTTTTGTAAATCATAAATGTATAAGATATAAAGCACTGAAGTGGTGTTTCTGTTTAAACCAGACACTAAAGTTGCTGCTATTCTTTGCTATGCTATAACTGTTCTACCACTACAGTTAACATAAAGTAAAACCACACAGCAGATGACACACCCATCCAACTGCCTAGAATAGTGGAGAAAATATTTTTCTTGCTGGCATCGTCCAGTTCAGTAAAGGACAGGAAGTTGAAGTGGCGAGTGAAACGCTGGGTGACAGGGTTGCGGCCTCCACCAGGGGGTCCCATGGCACAGGCAAAATTTATGTCCACTAAATTTTTGAATGTCCCTGTGATAAAAGGACAAAGTATTTTATAGTTTTCAATTTGAACTAAACACAAATCTAAATAAAACAAGCAATCTGCCTACCGATCTGCTTTCTGTCATACCACCCGCCATGATCCATCCACTGGCGCAGCAGTTCAATAGGAGGCTGGGCACCATAGGTTTCCAACATGGGCATGTTTAGGTCATCAATAAAGAAGACAAAGTATTTTCCTATTGGAGGTCCAAACACACCTTTACGCCTGATGAACAAGCATAAAAATAAGTTACAAATGTGAATAGTAAATTAGTTCCAGTTCAATTGGCTATGTATCGCAGTGATGTTACCTTTTGTCTAGTTTATTGTCAATGTAATCTTGAGTCTGGTTGGCTGAGGTGCGGGCAGAGAACATAAGGAAGTGTGTGATGTATTCATCAGGCATAGAATTCAGTAGCTTGTCTGATATGGTGAGGGTCTTTCCTGTGCCAGTTGGTCCAACACAGAGCACCTGGATTTCACATATAGACAAATGTAGATCTAATGCAACAGAGCAATGTAAAGCACTTATTATCAGATTATTTTCTGTATCTCCTCTGACAAAGCATCTATAAACATACAGTGGGGGATGAATTAGAATCAAAGGACTTACAGGTTTTCTATTTATTAAAAGCATCTCCACCAGGAAAGACATTCTCATTGTGTCAGCAGTGGGAACTATGATGTCAGCATAATTTGTCTCTGGGGTGATTACAACAGTCTTTGCATCTTTCATCCAGCTGACCCACTGGACCTAGAGTATAGGCAAAAAATTAATGAAACAACCGAAAGAGTATATGACAGTCCAACAAGTGTATAACGTGTTAGCTAATGCTAAAGGTTACCTTTCTTTGATCATCTTCATCTCCATCCTCCAAGGTACTAATCCCTGCATCATCCAGCCTGTAATCATAAACCAGACCCTCCTCTGGAAAACATAAACTGATCTGAAGGACAAATGAATTCAAACCTTCATTCAAAAAGAAATCCAGATCAATTTACTAACAATGGCATGTTAAAGTAGAAACACTAATCTAACCTCCTCTTCTTCCATTTTGCTCCTGAGCCAGGTACTGAAGCGCTGGCAGCTGGTTGCATCTCCTGTGGCTCCTACACTCCACACCAGAGAGAAAAAGAACCAGGGCTCAATCAGTTCCCCTAATCGGTCCAGTTTCCTTTGTGGTGGTGCCTTTTCATTCTAAAAGAAAAAGAAGGACTGGTTCAACACAACACAAATTATAACATAGTGTAAATGCCTTTTTAAAATGTATTTTTCAGCAAACCTGCACACACAAACCTCTTTAGTGGCAAATGGATTGAAGAAGCAGTCCATAAGTTTAAGCAGACTACAAGCAAGATTACTGTCTAGGGACGTGATGACCTCCTTTACTGATGTGCGGACAAACGTGATGGAGACCTTTGTAAAAGCAAAGAAAAAAGTGTCAAAAGTATTACTATGATCTATCATCTATCATCATCAGAAAGGCTCTTTTATTCTGATCTCTAAATTACAGCTTCTGTCTCACCTGCAGGAATGTGGCAAACAAAAAACTGAGCTTCTCTGTGTACGGTTTCAGAACTTCAGGAACCTGCTTAAGCCAGCACTCTGTGAAAGGGGTGAGGCCCAGAATGCTGGGCTCCAAATAGACCATACCACATCGAGACACTGTGGCTGGGGATGCCACAGCTAAATCCTGCACTTCAAACATAATGGTCATTACCTGCAGGGGGAAAACATGGAACACATTAACACACGAGACAGAACACACATAAACTCACACAAACAGGACAAAATCAAAAATATAAAACCTTACATCAGTGAGCTTGATGATTTCACCAGAGCTAAGACACAGCTTTTTGTTGTCATCTAGCACAGTATTCATGTTCTCAATCCACACAGCATCAACAGGCCCATCAAACATATACCACTTTTTCTCTTTGTCCATGGATGTTGCACCTCCACGGATAAGAGATGAGAGAATACCATCTGTCCTACAACAGAAAAAAAGCCAAAATGTGTGCATGTGTATTGCTGTACAATATATAGGTTTGTGTTTGTTTATAGACATACAGTAGATTTCTTGTGTAAAACATCACTTACCACTCGTGTGTGAGCAAGTCATACTCCCCATAGAGCTGTCCCATAGTAATAGACTTGGGGTTGAGGACATATATCTCAACAGGCTCATACACACCACCGCTGACAGCTGGCTGACCTCCAAGAGCTGTTAGTGCTGCACCTAATATTTCATAACACTAAGAGCCATAGTTTATTAACTAGCTCAAGAATACATTCAAAGAGGAATATACTGTACATTTAGAGTAAAAACTCACCTTGGTTTTCCCTGATCCAGAAGGTCCCACCAACATAAGGCCATGTCTCACCACAGTTGTCTCATACAGCTGGATGCACTTATTTATATACCCTTAATGAATGACAAAACTGTCATTTACTCATTCTAAAATGACAACATCTGACATCTGATCTAATACAAGAGTCACTAACCATCCACATCTTTCAGGTTCTTCTTCCTGCAAACCTCACGCATGAACTCTTCCAAAGCACCATAGTTTATAGGCTCCTGTTTTGTCTTAGGGAACAGGTCAGACACAATGCCGTTGAAGAGCTTCAAGTCGTCCTGTAAAAACTTTGGTACATTTACATCTTGAATGGCTCGCAGACAGATCAACTCCTGGTAGACAGCACAACAATAAGAATAAAATCAGATTATTCAAAGCATCAGACTGAATAACTGCTTATTGTTTACTTGAGTCACATCTCAAGTTCTAACCTCTTTCATGTTGGGATTTTCTCTCTTTAGGTTTCCAGATGCTGAAATCACAGTTTTCACAGCTCTCATTCCAAAATCATAATGATCCTTTAAGTAATTAAAAACAAATATTAGCACATCTTTAAATAAATTGCCCAATATACTGTATTAACTCCCTATTTATCACTTTAAGCATGTGCAATATAACAATTGGAGGAAAAAAAATTTGACCAAAAGTTTCAAATAATGATTGATATGATTATGACATTAATCTGCTCTACTAAATGAATTTAGCATTTTTCCGTTTGACACTAACCAAATATAATTCTGGTGTGCGCCAAAGCATACCTGAGAGCTGAGCTGCTCTGAAGAGAGCTTGAATGTGGTGGTGATCTTCTTGGAGAGGACCTTAGCCTCACTGAAGCCAAATGAGTACAAGGAGATCTCAGCTATCATTGCATAGTCAGGGACCATCATTGCCACAGGACGAAACAAAGCCTGATAAAATACCAGATCAAATAATCAGACTACTTTAAACTCATCTTTGTGTCTATACAGTGCTATACAGACATTTAACACTCAGCTATCAGTGCAAACCTTTAGATTGTCAGGCAGTTCTGTGCGACCAGCATAACCAGGATTCATGGTGATAAATACAGCGCAGGAAGGAACAAGAGGGATCTCTGACCCCTCAAACACAAATCGCTCTGCCTAGAAACACAACAAACATACAGTACAGCCATTTAAATAAACATGTGACTACCTGATTAATTTTGATTATAAATGTTCTATACAGTATAAAGAGTGCTACTGTATAAAATGTATATTTATTTAATTATTTTATTTTTATTATAGAGCAAAACTCTATAAAAATGCATAAAATATACAGATAATAGCTGAGTACAATGTATTTTAATGAATGGGGATCTCACCCTTTGCTGTTGTGCCTTTTGTATAGTGGTGATCTGTTGTGCCACAACAGACAACACCTCCACATCAATTCGATTAAACTCATCAAAGCATGCCCAGGCCCCAGAGCTACAGGATGAGACACAGAAAAGAGATGTCACAAGAAGTAAAATCAATTAAAGGTTTGTAATGTTGTTTTGAACAAAATTAATCCATTAGCCTAAATCATTAGACTGCATCTTACCTGGCTAGTCCTTTGAGGAACTTTCCCATCGCAATAAAGTCCAGTTGATCTGAACAGTTGAAAACCACAGTCTGGATGGCCAGAGCCTTCCCCAGGTCTTTAGTGGTTTCCGTCTTTCCAGTTCCTGCTGGACCTGCAGGCGCTCCTCCAAACTTCAGGTGCAGAGCTCCTGTCAGAGTCAGGTAGCATCTGAAAGACCAACAGAAAGTTGCGTATTTCAGAGACCGCAAAGCATTCAGGCAGTAACAAAGCTGAAAATTACCTGTCAGTGAGTGGGGTGATAACCAGTCGCCCAGAGTTACCAAGGTACTCATATCCATACAAGAATTCTGCATTCACTGCTCGAATGTACAGGTCATTGTTTGCCCAGTAATATCTACAAACAAAATCGGATCAGTATGACGCTCCAACAATACTTCAAATGATGCTATGTCAACAAGGTCAGAGACAAAGAATCAAAACGAACAAAATGAACAGATCGAAACAAACCTAAGCTGGCTGATCCACTCAAAGTCACTGACACTTGAGACCTCCTGCTCCACCAGTTTAGCAACAACGTCCTTAGCATGAACTTCTATGACAATGAGGGCTGAAAGCACAGCTCGTTGAATCTTAGAGAGACCTCCTCTTACAAGCTGCACCAAGTCTCCTAGCTATACAGAGGAAAGCAATTTACTAAGAACACAGATATTGTATAACACGTACACTGTCATGTCCGCAATAAATAAGTACAATGTATATATTTTACAAATAGTGGTTGTGTATATAATGTAGTGTTAACTTTAATCTTTTACAGGACAATATAAATTTCACACCTGCGTCTGTAGTTGGGGCTGAAGGCAATCTGCTAAAGCTCCCTGATCTAAAGCCTCAGACACCTCAGTAGTCCAGAAGACCTGACAGCCAGCTATCACCACTTGACCAGGCCATGATAACACCCACTCCACACGAGGTTGCTGTAGGGTCATAGAAAACACAAAAAACTCTGCACCCTGAAGTAGAAGAGGATATATGTGAAAACCAAAAAACTGAAAAACTGTCAGACCTCGGGGTAAACTTTAAGAGAGCGGTCAATGTTGTCCCTCAGTGTGGCTTTCATTGAATTCTCTACATCCCTCAGCCAGTGCTCTACGTTCCCTTTGGGCCACATTGGCAGGAACAGCTTCACCTCCTCCCCCTCTCCAGAGTACATATGTGTGATCTGCAGATCTGTCTGGAACTGAAGCTGAAAAGCAACAATTTTCTCTCTCATGTTGCATGTATGTTTGTAATAATACAGTATATACAACAAACAGACAAATCCATAAAACGACAAGCAGAAACAAACCTGTGCGATGTTCTCAAAGCATTTACGCAGATGTGGTTGAACAGCAGTGGGATCTTTTGTCTGGGACAGAATTTCTAGTAGCTCATCATCCGACAAGAAGTAAAACCTACAAACAAAAACCCACTGTATAGTACACCGTGCTGCATGTGTGTGTTTGATTCAGGGCTTTTTCAATTTTATTTGCAATAACTCTGACAATTCTGTTGCCATTTGAAACAAAAAGGGTTCAGGACGTTGTCACTGTTACCTGGGGAATGCTGCTCGTTTTGTCTCCAAGTACTCACTCAGACCCTTCTGCACCTGCTCTAAGAGTGCGTTGCACTCTTTTAGTTTTTCTAGCAGACGAGCATCGGGACACAACTCAATCACCTAGAAGTGTAAAACAGAAACAAACACTTACAATCTACAACAAATATGTATCACTGTCTACTTTCAAGCTCTGATTCTTAAAATAATTTTTCTGAATGTCCAGACCTTCCGATTATTAACAGCAATTTTCATTATTCTCCTCCACGTTTGCTCCATTTGCTGATATCGTTCTCCTTCCACCTGCAGCTGCTGGTTGATATCTTCAGAGCTGAAGATGGGCTCAAGATAGAGCCATGAGCGCTGGCATGTCAACCACTCCTCAAGCACATCCTGCAGGCACCAGAAGAGGGCAACAGCACATCACAAGTCAATGACTGACAAACACAGAGCGTAAACAACTTGTGCCATTTGCATGTGGATGCGTGTGTGTACTTGAGTCATTCTGAGCTTGGTCTCCCAGGTGTCGATCTGGGCCTCAAAGGCTTTCTTGAACGGAGAGAAGGACATGCTCTGTGTCATGACAATGTGGTCATCCAGCAACTGGGAAGCTTCATCTGGGCTCTTCAAAATGTAGGTGCCAGTCTCTTTGTAGGGTAGCACATCAAATTCCACTGTCAACCACTCATTTTTCATCTTCTCCAGTGCCTGGATGAGGTGTGAAAAGGTGATAGGTTTAATAAAGATATGGTCACACTGAAACTGAAAGTTGAATTATGGCAACTGAGCGTCTTTCTTGTTAGTTTAAAATGTTTCACTGCTCATCCAAGCAGCCCATCCGTCTGCCACGTTTCTAATTCCAGATAACTACCACTGGATGAATGACTTGTCATAGCCTAACTCAAGTCATGTCAAGTCATATATTTTACAAACATTTTGTCAGTCTAAGTCTTTTGAAAAAATTGTTTCAAAAAGACACATGACCTACACTTTAGTTAAAATCATGTATACGCAACAATAATTTAAAGTATTCTCTGCCTTTACTTCAGATGTACTGTACCTGTTCAATGGTGTATTCTTTCCCGGCCACCTCACCCACTTGAGCAACAACATCCACATGGTTCTGTAGGCCAAGCTCAAGGCAGCGGGAAAATGTCAGGTTGGCTTTGGGCATGACTTTCATCTGAATGCGTTCAGAAAGCATTTCCCAATGGCGGCTCTTCATCCCCGGGTTACGCAGACCCTGAATTAGAGGGATGTAGGGACGGAAGTCCTCGATTTTGTTGCAGACTGTAGTTGCCACCATCTGGCAGTCTAAAGCAGTGTGCCAAAAAGAGTGGACAATAGAATAACAGGCACAGGAATACACTTTACTGTCATGTCTAATTAGTAACAAATGAGTAACCTACCAGGAATTTCTTTGAAGTGTTTGATACATTTGTGCATGGTCTTGTGGGCATCTGTGAAATTGTGCTCAAGTTGCTCAGCATCAACCGAAGAGAGTGGGTCATTCATCCAGCTCTCATGCCAACGAAGCCAATCAGAAGTGGTGGTCCACAGGTCTTTAAAAGGCTGAAAGTCCTTTACCAGCTTCTGCAGACGATCGTACTGTAATAGATAAATATATGTTATCATCTGAGGAAAAATTTGAAATAGTTCTTAATAAAGACAAAATAAAGGGATTTTTTTGCTTCATGAGCATGTTCATGCTTACATTTGTGACGGGAAGTCCAAGCAGGCGTTCTCTACTGTTGTAGGTCTGGGCCATAGTCTGACACTCCTTCAGTTGTTTGCTTGTACGCCTTACCTCATTGGCCATCTCATGGGCATGGTCAATGTCTACATGACCGGCATAGCCAGCAACCAACATCTACAGTATAAACAAAAACATTCAATTTAATTTACTGACAATGTGAAAAGATATATTAGTATATTATATATATTATATTAGATATATTAGTATTAAAATGAAACATATCATGCCCTTTCTATTTTAGAGGCTGATTACAGTTGCAATCACAATCAGAATGCACTATCACTCTAATAAAAGATTGTGAGGAGTACTCTATTTCCAAAAAAACATTCTAAAAGCTATCTTAACCTCATCTGGTGATGTGACAGAGCTCAGCTGACCTGTAGTGAGTCTAAGCGCTCCTCAAAGTTGTTCTGATCAGCTAACTGGATCTTGTGAAAGTGTTCCTCATCCTTTACATGCCGGAGAGCTACTTCTTCCATCTGGTTGATTATTCTTTGGGGCCATCCAATAGCTCTCCACCTGCAAAAATGAACAAGCAATAATAAGTCAAGATCCAAGCTTCATCTATTCACTGTGTCCATTATGAATCTAATCACTCTAATCACACATTTCAAACTAGTTTTACAAAGACTGACAAGACAGTTGTACAATTGGGGTGGTGCGATAGTATAGTGGAAAATTCACATTTTCTGCATTTGACTGCATTGGTTCTCTCCAGGTACTGTGGATTCCTCCCACAGCCCAGAGAAAGACAGTTAGGTAAATAAATGTATGCCTTAAAATTGCCCATATAGTAGATGTGTGTTAGTGTGTATGGTTACCTTTTATTAACATCCTCATCTGAAAGACAGTAATGAAATTCCTCCATTAACTCATAGTCTAATAAGGTTTTGTCAATACGTTCCTGATGAAAAAAGATTGACAGACAATTGTATTGGAAAAGTCACCTTTCATATCCCGTATACAACAATTTGCCTAATTTCTTTAGTCTCCACCTTGTAACTCTTGAGTTGTTCATGGATTTGTTTCATCCAGTCCCTCTTTTCAGTCAGTTCCTCAATGCTGTTGGGTTTCTCATGTAACTTTCTACTTATAATGTTACATTCTTCACATGCCTACACACAACAGATAACATTCATAACAAGCACAGCATAATTTGAAAAAGTAAAATGCCTAAATGTTTTTGTTGTTTTTGTTAATTCACTTACATCATCAATCTGCTTGCGCAGATTCCCAGCAAAGTGATGCAGCATTGCATTAGCTAAGGTCTTTCTTTTGTTTGAGAGAGCTTGACGTACAGCCTCAACACGAACAATAAAGGGACCAATCAGGATGGACGACGGCAAGGATTGTTCAATCGCTTCCTTCTCTTGCAGATGTTGCTGCACCTCTTTCTTCAGTTCTAGGGATGTCTGTTCTGGGTGTAGGTAAGAACTGTGTGCAAAAACAGAGGCACAACTGTTAAACTTGTAACAGTGACTTGTGGCAATTGAACAATTTTAAATAAAACTTACCTGAGAAGAGTTTCTATGTCCATGGTATGTAGTTCTAAGTATTTCACATATTGAGCAGCATAAGCCCGGAGAGGGATGGCTGCTTGAGCAAGAGCATTGCCGACCTGCTCTCTCAGAGCTGTTACTTCTGGTTCCCAAAGATTCACAGACTCGAGCAATGGATCCTCCAAAATAAACAACTTCTGCATCACAGACTGGCAGGTACAAGGCAGAAGTAGTAAATCATAAAGACAAGACCACAATAGAAATAAGTGTATTGTATAACTTTATTATGACCAGTGGAAAATTCCACTGTATCATTATTAAATGCATTTTTTAAATTTACCTTATCAAGCTGATAAATATTGTAGGTGGCTTGAATGCCTTTATCAAACAAGTGAACTATAGATGTCACAAAATTCTCAGGCATAGTACTGTAATGAACCCCACTCTGGTCCAGAACCAAGTCCACCAGGAACAGAGGATTCTTTTTTGGCCTACATATCAAAGACAGGCAAATATTATCAACAGACGTTTGAGTATTTGGAAGAGTCATAGGTAATGTCACATGGTAACATCAAAAACTGAACAAGCAAGCATTACTACAGCAAGAGTAAAAACAACCTATGTATATGATCAGAAATGTACTTCAAAATGTTTATCTCCATGTGTCTTACTTGTATGGGCTAGTGATCAAGTTGCTCTCCCATACGAGATCCTCAGGACAGGTCAGCACACTGTGGCAAGCGTCCAGCAGAAGGCGGGTCAGGCTGGCTAGTGAATTTTGCACAAGGTGCCGAAGCGAGTCCTGCATATTCAGGCGTAGCAGTTCCATCAGCCTGTACAGCTTGGAAATCGTGTACATTTCCCACTGAGACTGATTTAAATTGTAGGAGCCCCTGCCTATTCTGCCCAGATTAGAACGGATGCTGTTACTCAGTGTCGCTCTCCATGTCTCTCGCAGAAACAGGTTTATCTGTAAAAGAAAGAAAACTTTCAATTATCCTTATTGGTGTGAAGGTCAGGTTTGTGTTATGTCTGCAAAGTCTGTTTTTCCACTAATCCCCAGTTAACAATATCCATAGGACATTTTGCTAAAAAGCATTGTACACAGCCCTAGTACCATAATATATAATAAGAAAAAGGATCTGATCATAATAGACATTTAGGCTACAATACCTGAGTATGCATCTGAGACTGAATAACTTCAAACTCCTCTAGTCGCAGAGGTTTGACTGAAGTGATGCTGAACAAGCTCATGTTTGCAACCTTGTTGCACTCAGACCATATTTCAGACAATGCACAGATCACTTCAGGCTTTGTGAGCAGGGAGCGTGAGACAAATGCAGCCTGGTTCTTCTTATAGGCAGCATAAGGAACTGGAACACACCCTTTAGGTAAGACAGCAGCCTATTTTAGTTTAAGGTCAGATTATGGGTGGTAATACAGGTTTTTTGACTACAACCATGCAAACATGCATATAAGACTAACTCACTCACCTGTTTGTGGTGCATATTCAGGGTCTTTCTTTGGCAAGCTGATGTGTGAAAACTCTGGGTGGCTCATCACTACTTTATCAAAGCTCATGCGATTCATAGTACGAACATATTCCAGTTGGAGCTCTTTCTCCAGGTCACCCAAACACTTCTCCACGCTGCAAACATAATATTGATATTTTCACCCTTTATTAGTCATTTCTTGAATGAGATCTACTTATAGTAGATTAGCTCAAAACAAAGTTACAACATTAATATGACATTACTGACATTTTTAGCCTGAGTCCAGGTGCTAGAGCTCGTTTTTTCATACTCTGAAGACTGTGGGTGTCAAGAGATGTTGTTCCCCTCCAGAGAGGCATGCAGTCCACGGACAAATGGTAAAGAAGCAAAGCCTCTGTATTTTTCCTCCAGTTAAAAGCAAAGTTAATGCGTTCCACAAATTCACGTGGGTCTTCTGCAGTGAACAGCAATCTGATCCTGGGTACCCAGTACTTACTACCTGCAGCCAAGCGATGGACGTCTATATGCAGCAACAGAAGAAAATGTTACACTTTCAACAAACTAAAGCAGATATTATGAGACAATACTGTACAGATATTTTGATGTAAGAACATAAAAACCAACCAGAAATCTTTCTTCTTTTGAGTTCTTTATTTAGAGCAGGTCTTTGTTCATCTTTGCTGCTTTGGTGAACCTTCTCTACCAAATACTGGTTTTTAACTTTACTGTAATCAAGGACTCCAACTAAATGCCAGCTGTACTCCAAGCAGCATTCATTTGTTTCGTCTTTAAAAGGAAAGGATTAAGTAAAAAAGATTAAACAAAATCTATTTCTTCTTATACATAAAGCCTTTTAGAAGATATTTTACCTGAAAGAATATTGTCATTTTTAGGTAGTAGTGCTTTTGCAGGTATAGGTTTTCGATGAGATGATCCTTCAACATTGCCTAGGGCAAGCCAGCCTTCTGGAGTCCGACAGTCATACTCCTCATTGTCAAATATCTAAGTTAGAAACAGAAAACCTAAACCAAAATGTGGAGGGCAGCAGTTCAGAATGAAAATGCCACTGATAAGGCTGTAGTTGACCCACCTCTAGTGGAAGATAGGGTGACACATGGCTGTCTGGTGCGTTCACACACCCATCTCTACTGTCTGCAGTCCTTGGCATTATAAGTCTGGAGTCTATACCTTTTTCCACTAGGAGCTGTTCAACATCTAACTGCAAGTACTCCCTCCGAAGCCTACAGGAAAACAGTGGAAAACAGTAGAACAACAGGCTGTAAAAACAGAGAATGCACTGAACTGACAGTGTCAGAGATCAAACCTTATCTTTTGTTACATGGAGTGTGCAACAGTATATACCTCTCTATCTGTAATTTGCGAGGTATCTGGCCTGGCTTGGTTTGGTAAGGTATCTGGACTTTGGGTTTGTCTCCAGTTTGGCTGAAGTAAGAATTCTTTAATAGGAGTGAGGTGGGTCCAGAGTTATAGTGTTCAGCAGCATGATGATGATCCAGTGACGTCTTGAATGGTGCAACTAAATAATGTAAAATAATGTTCAACGTTTATACAACATATACGGTATATTTCACAGTATCACAAATAAATGAATCTGGCTTATCAGATATAATTATCAAGAATGTCACGTTGTAAAGTATCTCACCTTTTAGTGGTTCAAGTCTGGATTGACCCTGCTGGAGTCCAAGACCCACTGTAAGAGGCTAAGCAACACCCCATGTCACAGCACTATAGTATTTTGCATGAACGTCATAATTTCAGAATTACTGTAAATGCTTTGGCTTGTGTGTTTTTACCTGGAGCTTAGCTGTGGTAATGGCATCTGAACAGATGCCCCTCTGCTCTTTTAAACTGCCTTTTCTGATTGGAGGCAGCCTCAGGGGTGAAGGTTTGGGCTCTGGAGGTTTGCTGGGGGGGTGCGGCACCAGCAGACCGAAACTAGGCACGTTTCTGCCGTCCATGTTCTATCAGACTAAACATAGTTTACGCCTGAATAACACACCTCGATTTTTTTTTCAAATTCTAATGTAAAGCTGCATCTGAGACACCTGGCAGCAGCTAACTACTAGCTACAGGGATATGTTAAAGCAATTAAAACAACGTCAAGAGGTGGAAGGCTTTTGGTGACTTTTTAAGTTATAAACGCTAGTCACTGGATTTTAACTGAAAAACGGAAGATGTTACTCTGTCAGGAGTTACCAATTAGCTAAGCTAACAGGCTAAGTATTTAACTAGCTCAGGTTGCTAGCCGTTTCATGCTAACTAACTTTAAACTAGTGAGTTACGGGCTCACATTTTGGAAACTTACTGTGACGTATCCGTCCTTGTTGTAGATATAGTTGCTTAGTTTTGTACTTTAGTTTTAAATGTTCAGTTATCCAAGGCACTGGTTAACGGAACAACGAATGTCTAAGTTTCTAAGTTGACTTTAGTTGACCAGAAAACCACTGATATGAATGCATGACGCGGCAACCGTTGCCATGGAAACGGAGCTCCGCTGCGACGCCGCCGGCAGAGAGTGCGTCTGGAAACAGACGGAGGAAAGTTGGACCACGTTCACAGACATAATCACTCTGGTTTGTAAATTACCACATAATACGTGTAAACACAACTAAATGCTGGTACAGCTCTGCCATTGGAAGTTTGTTAGACAGTGTTTAGATCGCTTGATTCGTTAGTTCCTGCTCTGCAGCGATTTTGTTTTTTAGTATTTTCCAAATTAATTCTTTGCTTCTTCTCCTGTTTTTCAGTGACTGTGTTTTCTCAGTAGTTCAGACGTTTGATCATCTGTAATTCAATTGTTGTCTGCTTTGTGCAGCGCTTTGTGATTTATAGTTTTCCTAAATTTAGAATTTATAGTGATTTATTTTAGTTCTAGATTAAATTCTTAAATAACAACTTGACATTTGTCAGTCGCGTTTGTGACGATGGGAAAACATCACAATCCTGGCACACACACAGATGTTTTGGTTGTTTTGAGTATTCTGTCTTGTTGCTTTGCTACTGACACGAATGAATTGGCCACAAATGAATGTGTCTGGACTAAATTAATAAGCACTTAAGGGCAACAAAGCATCACTAACAGTTAAACTGAACTTGTTACAATTCTGTCTAAATTATTTAATCAATCAACCTGATCTAGAGGTCAAATAAATAAATTATTAGACAAAAAATGTTCACAATATCAATCCAAAGACGCTGTCAGGCCTGGAAACCAGAACACTAGAAAACCTGACGAACAAACTTATCAAGAAATATATAAAAGTAGTAAACCGGAGGACTGAAATGTACCTGTAAAAGCAAGGTACTGTATAGTCTGGAGGGACCGGACATGTGCCTGGCTGTCGCCTGGGTCTGGTTAGGATTAAATAGAAGCTATTGATATTGCAGTTCTCAGCCCCATTAGGTCATTACTCTATATAGGCCCACTGAAGCATTTAGTGAGAAATATTTAGCTTCATTTGAGTTTAATCTCAAAGCAATGACATCACTCGCCCAAATGAAAGACTTCCACGGGCCTAAATAACCCACATCTGAAAATGTCATTATCACATCAGAGGGTCCTGACCACAGCAGTTTAATAATTCCCAACACATGCCACTTCTGAATGACTAAAAATATCCGGGGCAACGGGATCTACACAAGAACCACAAGAGGTCTTGAAATCATGGTCAGCTACCACGTCGGGCAGCCGTGGAGCCAGACGTCCGCCACAGTGGTGGCAGCTGAGTGGACGAAGTGGAAGTGATGAAACCCCAACAAGCTTTGATCCACTAGTGTTCTTTGCATCTCAGCAGCCTATAGTCAGATAGAACATATATACTGTACAGCAGAAAATCTACATGAAGTGGTCACATTAACACATATGTGTGTAATCTAACCTCTCTCCTTTTTATCCCTAAAGCCTCAAATTATTCATGGGCTCAGGACGCGGCGAGGATCGAGCCTCTGTGAATTTTACGGTAATGACTTCAGCATGTGCGGCTAACTTTAGCTCATCCTAGGGCCAGATATTGGCTGACAGGACTTAGAAATCACACATACTCCAGCGTACCTCGTGCCCACAGCAGAAACCCAGACTCCAGCCTCGAACGTGGGTACGCCGCTATATGCTGCAGGGTGGCTGTATTTTAGCATTTGAACAAAAGTAATGGAGACACAGGCTTTTTCTAAAGTTTCCAGTAAAGCCTCATTAGTCCTTTTGTAAACAGACAGGCATTTTGTTTTGTTGCTGCAGTGATCATCTGTTACCTGGGACGCAAACACCGACATCATGGACATAGAAAAAGAGGAAGTCATTTACAACTCAGAGACTAACACTTACTGCTAGACTACATCATCACCGAGCAGCAGCAGGTATTGCACACGTGTGATCATCAGTGTATCTACGCAGCTTCCTCCATGCAGGTTTTGTTTTCCACTGGTCGTATGTGGAGCCGCTCGTTTGCCCTCCCACACCCGTGACTGACGGCACATTCACGCTCCCGTCCTTGTGCGGGTGATTCACAGGTTGACTTCATGGGCAGGCCAATAAAGGCATGTTTAATGAGTTGAGAAGGGGACCTTAAAGCAGCAAAGTGGCCAGACATGAGAGGGAATGGAACCCCCAACCTGCGGCGCAGGACCTCAGACAGCTGCGTTCCATTTATCCTCTCATTGACTCACATTTCTCATTGTGACTTTTAGGAGGAAAAACAAAGGCAGACGCCACGGGCCGTAAAAACCTTCAATACAGTGTGAGAACCTCAGCGATGCAAAGTTAAGTGTTTAAATGTGATTAAAACTGTATTTGTGGCTGTTTACGTCTAACTGATTATTTCATTTATTTGACTTTATTGGTGAACTGTTGGCTTTTGATGACGCTTTAATGTGAAATTGTAAAAACTGTAAACTTCTTCTAAGCTGGTTGAACAGAGATGATGATAAGTCACGTCTGTATGAAAGAACAAGAAAGCAGTGAGTGGAATCTTCTTCACACGTTTCTTTGTGTTTTGGTGGCAGAAAACCAGTGTGTGCACTGGCACCACCAGTATTTGTACTGTGCGTGGGTGGGCTTTGGAAACACGAGAAAGAGCCACAAAGAAGTGTGTGTTTGTATCAAAATCCATGTCTGTGTGTGTCAGTCTGTTTATGTGACTGATTCTGTGACACGCGGGTAAACCTTGGAGCTTGTTGGTTGAAAACAGCATAAACACAGGGGCAGAAACTGAAGGGACCACCGTAGGGGGCCATGTTTGTAAGAGGTCTTGTGGGTGGGAGGTTAATTTATCATCCAATATTAAATCATTGACACTTGTTAGCATCCCTGCAATTTCTAATTGTTAAAGAACAAAACATATAGTAGAAAGGCATACGATACTGGTTTAGCTGTTACGGCTCCACAGAGGCCTTTTGTCATATGTCATCTGGCCTTGTCTGGTTTCTATCAGTTGTTGGTCCAGCGTCTTCATCGGTGTCATCTGTTTTCTTAGATCAAACAAACACAATGCAATCAAAACCCATCACATTGCACCAGCAGTACACACGAACCAGTTAACAAACTAACTCTAAACTGTCTGTGTTGAATTAATAGCCCCTCATGACACGAGGAGCGTTGTTAGTGCAGAGTTGATGTATGATGATCATGTTAGTTCTCTCACGGTTTATCTCCCACCGCAGGAACTGCACAAACTCAAAACATCTTAGAGTCTTGCCTCATTTATTGCACTTGCACTTTATTACACAGTTGACCTGCGACCTTGTCATATGTTCAAACTGTCATCTTAGTTATGTAGGGAAGCATTGTTATGCTAAAATCTGCAACTGTCACATCTACTGCAGGAATGGCAGATATGATATATATATATGATCTATATGATGTCAAACCAGTATGATTTTAAACCAGTATGATATCAAACCAGTATGATATCAAACCAGTATGATGTCCAACCAGTATGATATCAAACCAGTATGATGTCACACCAGTATGATATCAAACCAGTATGATGTCCAACTAGTGCTGTGTTGCTTATTTTTATCATTTAAAAATTCAGGCAGATAAATAACTCTCCTTCACTGGCATCATACAAGACTACTAGTGCTACAGCCTCCTTTACCAAAATGACCTGTTTTAGACTGAGCCATATCTACAGCACATATATAATATGTTTTAAGGTAATACGTTAATGACAGCTGTCATTTAGACATGCGGGAGAGAGAAAAGGGATAAACTGTGCTTGTATGTATGAGTAGCATGGACTGTGGGGGTAATGGGGGGGGGGGGTCATCTGTTTGCCCTGGCTCCCATTAAACCCTGCAAATGAGAGAAAGAGCAGAAATTAGAGAAGCGGTCAGGGGGCAGGTAGCAGATCCCTGCGACCTTTTCCCGCCTGGTATTTGACCTCTCACATCTGGGGGGCGTTGGCGAAGATACACCCCACACACACACAGAAGCGCTGGGGAATGTTAGAACGAGGCGGCCCTTTCCCCCGAGCACCTTTCATGTGACGTGCTGCACTGTGGTCTGTGCTGTTTAACCTCCTTGATATGCACGTGTTTTATTGACCGCGTTCCTCGAGCTCAGAAAGCTTCCACTTAATGACACAATCAACAAGTCCTTTGCGCTTTAAAGCTGAAACGAGGACCCAAACTTAGTTTACTTGCACTTGGACCAGCTGCTCTTAAAATTTTTACGGCTCTACAGCAAACTTTGACCTCAAACCTCATTTAATTAAGCTTAGAATCCTGTAGCCTTTGTTGCATTGGCTGCAAAGAGTTACATAAAGGACAGATCCTGTAAATGAGGGAAAAACCGGTCCTGGACCGCGCCGATGATTTGACTGTTTTATCCATTACCCTCCTTCCCCAAACACACACAAATGCACACGGGCCATGTCGCGCTGCAGCCTGGGAGGAGATGTGAATCTCATTCGCCCCAGTCCCAGGGAGCCAGAGCTGAGCATTAATCATTAACATAAACAGCGCTCCCTCGCTCAACCGTGGAGCTATTCTTGGCACGTACTGCACCTGAGAGCGAAGACACTGTGAAATGTGGAGGCAGAGACGGAGAGAGCCTCTCCGGGTTGGGTTTTTGCAGAAGACTGAGGAACAGAGAGTCGAAAGACACAGACATAAAGACATTATGTTACACAGTATTTGAGTGGAACATGGGTTTGCAGAGAAGCTAGAGATTTAGGTGGTTAGACACATTAATAACTGGGACAAAACTGAGCAATCCGCTGTTGGCTTTCACTTAGACATCATTATTTCTGCGAGTATAAACATAACACAAATCATCATTCTCACTGGCTCATGCTTTTCTGTTTCTTTATTCTGAGGAAAGGCAACAAAGAGACAGATCTGTAAACAGTCTGTATGACATTTAAGACATTTATGGAAACCAATCCGATCCTGCATGTCTATTCCAATTTTCTGAGCCCCCTGTATTTGATGTGGAGCCATAAAACCGGAGAGACACGTTTGTTCCAACTAGGACTGTGTGTGTTTGCGTGCCAAGACGGAAAAATACATCAGGCTCCGCAAAGAGCAGAATCTCCAGACGTGTGTGGCCCGTTTCTCGTCCAACTCATTTGCATGGAACTTCAAGCTCTCAGATTCTTTTGAATCAACGCTCCATCAAGACGCACATAACGGCGCGCGGGACCCTAAAGAACGACTGCAGCTGAAAAAAGGGAGTTAATTTCCTACTAACGGTTCTGGTTCGGGCAGAATCTCGGTTCAGGATGTTTTATGCGTCTGGGTCCTGCTGCAGTGGTGCTGCAGGAGGTTCTAAATCAACACATTCAAATGTGAAGCCATATGAAAAGCTGCTGTCTCACGGTTCTATTCCTGAGTGACCTGGATCTTCTCTTCCTCATCCTCTCATCCTCTTCCTCTCTGTGCTGTCCTTGTGCCTCATGCAGCAGCTGAGGATGAATCGCATCTGTTCGGTTTCATTGAATAAGTTGAGTGAAGTGTCAACAGTTTGTTCGCTCAACATCTTCACGTCGGGGCAGCTCGTCTGACAAATA
This sequence comes from Betta splendens, assembly GCF_900634795.4. Taxonomy (NCBI): domain Eukaryota; kingdom Metazoa; phylum Chordata; class Actinopteri; order Anabantiformes; family Osphronemidae; genus Betta; species Betta splendens. The sequence goes on along the minus strand of NC_040885.2, from coordinate 1,081,484 downwards.
AAACTTACACTTGGTAAAATGTCCACATTCAGAATCTGTTTTCATAAAAACAGCCTAAAATGTCCTGTTTTCGACACAGACGGCTTTTGACGTAGTGGTGCACGACATCATCCCCACAGGATGAACGCGTGTGGGCGGGGGCATCCGGGATAAATAGAGCGCACCCCTGTTCGGTGCGTAAATGCGCAGCGCCAGGCGCCAGAGGATGAGTGTCTGTTATGGAAAATACGCCTCACGAATTAATTAGCATCTGATCGCTGCGTGACACGACTAAGGACGAGATGAAAATTGCTAGACTTCATTTAAACCAATGTCGGCATTCATTCTTTCACTAATTCCAGCTGCACTGAGGGCGGCTTTGAACCTGATCAAGGAGTTTTCCATCATTTCTCCGGTGAAGTTTTACTGGATTCCAGGATTCGTCTGCGCGTTCCGTCCCGCTGGAAGAGAAACGCGCCATTGGCTGCGCGTAATGTTGGGATTCATTTCCGCTGGGATGCGTTTGCGGCACCGGAGCTAAAATGAGCGCGTGCCGGACGCTGGCGGCGCTCAGCTGGCTGATGCTGCTGGTGACGCGCGGCGGTGCAGGTGAGGACGCTCCTGTCCAGCTTTCTGTGGCTCCGTCATTTGCCCGAGCAGACCGTTCAAACGAGGGTGAATCGACTCTTAACGGATGTCTAAACGCGAAGCAAAGGTCAAACGTGCTGCAGATAAATTCGATAGTGCCGGGCTGGTGTGTGGCGTTTGCCTGTAACATGAGAACGTGAATGCAGCCCCGGAGAGAACGGAAGGGATTGTGTATCACATGAGAGCAAGCCACAGTCACACAATGGTCAGGCAAATTAAATATGCATGAAACACAGAGGAGGAGGTTTGAATGTGAAACACAGTAGAGTCACGTCCACCAGTTTCACCTCCATCATTACAGTATGTAACTCTCTGCAAAGACTTTCTCTGACTGCCGGTCGCCGTCTGTGTCAGTTTCCAGATGTGAGGGCCGCGCCTGTAGCCCCCCCATAGGGAACCTGGCCACTGGCAGGACCCTCCACACGCTTTCAGGCTGCTGTGGCGGCAGCTCCCACCGACACGGCCTGTGCCCCCATCCCCCTCCGATGCCCCACCTCTGCCCTAAGAACACCCACCCACCCACTCACATGGCCGACGACCCGCTCCAGCATCCGGAGACGTGGCCGGAGCCGGACGGAGGTACCGCCGCGCGGGCAAAGTATGACGAGATCCGCTTGGACCTGGAAACCAAGTTCTGTCTGTCCTATGTGGTGTTGGTGTTCAGGGCGCCCCGGCCTGCCGCCATGGCCATCGAACGCTCAGTCGACCACGGAGCCACCTGGGAGCCCCTCAAGCTCTTTGCGCAGAACTGCAGCGCGGAGTTTGGTTTGCCTGATGATTTTAGCCAGCCGGGCTCCTTGTGCTCTTCCCGCTACACGAGCGCGACACCCTGCCGGGGGGGAGAGGTAGAAGCACACGCCAGCGCTGCAGCGGCTCTAGATCCACCGTGTTTGGCTCGGTGCTGATGAGTTCCCTCCCATCTCTCCTCCTAGGTGATATTACGGACGCTAGACCCTGGCGCCGCCGACACACCGGACCCTTACTCTCCAGAGGGCCTCACCCGCCTCACCCTCACGAACCTCCGCATCAGACTCTTAAAAGCTCAGGCCTGTCCAGGATCCACAACCCCCCCCGGAGCGGGACCCCACCCCACAGATACAGCTCCACCATCACTACCCGCTGCAGAACACTCGGCTTCACCTTATGCTATTTCCACTTTACTGGCCAGAGGGACCTGCCTGTGCCACGGCCACGCTGAGCTGTGCGTGCCAGCCAACAGCGGCCCAGACACAGCACACAGCAACGTGGTGAGTGACGTCAAATAACAGCTGAAGAGCCGAACTGTTCTATTCCTGCCTATAACACGGGTGTCGTTATAACGGCCCAGGTGGGAAATGTCCTCACTGATGGAACAGTCAGCAGTAAAAGAGCCTATAATGTCTTCATTCTACGACTGCACCACCTGCCAGCGTTTATTTTATAGCTGAGTCTGCGGGTGCGGCTGAAGTGAGCCCAGATGTGTCTTCCAGGTGTCTGGTAGGTGTCTGTGTGCCCACCACACGGCCGGAAATCACTGCGAGACGTGTGCCCCGCTCTACAACGACCGTCCCTGGAGACCGGCCAACGGCAGCAGCGGGGAGTCCAACCCGTGCCAGAGTACGTGACCGCATAAAGTTACCAGGTTCTAACCTTGTTGATAAAGAAAGTGGGTTTTTTATATGCTGTTCTGTTCCCTCAGCGCTCACAGTTCATCTCCTCACTCGCTGACCTTGTCTCTTTTTGATTTTTTCCATGGCTATGACCTCACCCCTCCACGACATCAGAGTGTGAATGCCACGGCCACGCAGATAGCTGTCACTTCTCCCTGAAAGCGTGGCTTTCCTCTGGCGGCACCAGCGGCGGCGTTTGCGACGACTGCCGGCACAATACCGCCGGGCGCAGGTGCCATCGCTGTCGCCACGGCTACCGCCGCGACCCATCCCTGCTGCCGAATTCCCCTCACAGCTGCTCCCGTAAGATAAACAGGGAACAGTAGGGAAGGGTCATTTAACCTGTAAATTTATTATATAGTAACTACTCGTTAATACATAAAGACAATGATTATTAGCTCCAGGGAAAAAGATAACAAAATGAATGGACTCGAAAATATATTATAGCACCATCTGCTGGCATACGGAGCCATAACGTGACCATTTATACCTCTGTATGTGTGTCTTTGTCTCAGGCTGCTGGTGCGATCCACAAGGCTCTTTGCCTTCACGTCCTGGAGAGGAGGGTCCGTGGTGCCATCCCAGAAGTGGCCGATGTCAGTGCAAACCTGGTGTGGGGGGACCAAGCTGTGGTCGCTGCCTTCCTGGCTACTGGGGCTTTGGAGATGAAGGGTGCCAACACTGTGCGTGCCCTCACGGCTGTGATCCAGCCACTGGCCGATGCCTGGACAGGTAGATGTGTAGGCCAGACGTTTCCATTAAGCATTAAGAAGAACATAATAAGAACACATGTAGGAGCTGACAAAGGAGACTTATTTAATAGGCTCTGTTATTTGCAGCTATACAAATAACCAGGTCTTCAACGTGCCCATTGGTGGAAAAGTCCCTGATCTGGACATGTTTCCAGTTGAAGAAAATGTAAAGTGGTCCAAGGAGCTCGCTATCTCCTCCCAACATTACACAGGTGGGTGTGACTGCTTGTACAATTACCTCATACATGTTAAAAAATAATTATATATATATATATATATATATATATATATATATATATATATATATATATATATATATATATATATATATATATATATTAGGCTGTGTCACACTGAAAGGTTGGAAATGCTGTAAAATCAAATCTATACATACTAATGACAAAATGGAGGGATAAGAGCAGGTGACAATGTGTTTCCACAGGCCAATGCAGCTGTAAGGAGAAGAGACCGAGGAGTGTAGCGGACCTCTGTAAGACCAAATATGATTACGGTGAGCAAAGTGTGAGCAAGCTTACAAATACCTTCTCAGTGTTTGCTGATGTTGAAGTGACTTGTCTCTGTGGCTGTGACAGTGATCAGGGCCAGTGTTCTATCTGCTCACGACAAAGGCAGCCATGCAGAAGTGCTGGTCAACGTTCACAGGATCCTCCGATCAGGCCGAGCGGCGCTGTACCTGGGGTCTATTAGCATCTATCCTCTGTCCTGGACCAGCCGTGGTTGCACCTGTCCTATACTAAACCCAGGTGAAGCATTTGTTATATGTCCTTTCGGGTACTTTGTCAGCATTTTATAATGAAAATTCATTATAAATTCATTACCCAGGCAAGCAGTACCTGCTGGCAGGCACAGAAGAGGCTGGAACGGGCCGTCTGCTGGTCACAATGCAAAGTTTAGTGGTCCCATGGACCCCGAGGCTGGGCCTTCTGTTGGAGGGCCTGAGGAGCAGATGTCTGTGGTCTAAAGGGTGAGGTGCAGTAATGGGAGACATCTTCGACTCGACTGAGGTAGTGGACAGTTCAGAAAAAGGACTGAAAAATCACTGGACCTCAGAAAGGATCCAAGATTACTACTTCTAGGGACTCTAGGTGACCATACTGACGAAAGGTACTCACAACGTGTAGGTGTGTAATAGAATAAAGACTTGAACGTTTGGGTGGTCACACTAAACATGTCGGCATCTGGATTTGTTTTTATTTCATCCTTCCTTGTTGGTTATTCTGCAAGTCAGTAATGCACCTGTAAATAATAAGTTAACTTGATATGGTTGCTTTTTTTAATAGGAAAAATATAAATCATAAGTGTCTGATTTGTGTCATTAGATGTGGTCTATTGGCGTAGAATCTGTCTCCTAACACATTATTCATGCATGGATGACAGGCATCGTTTAAGTGTTGCAGATTCAGTATTAAAATATTCTGAACGTGTTCAGATAAAAACATTGACATGACATCAATCCGTTCCTTGAAAAGTCAAAAGCAAAAAAAAAAAAAAAAAAAAGAGTTGAAACTGTTTGACGAGAACTTTAATCTGAACAAGTCTGAGAAGTTGTTTAAGGCCTGAAAGCTACTGAACAGTGAGCACAGTATTTAACTGGAGACAACAATGAGACAGAAACAGCGACGCAGCAACAGGTACATGTGACGCTTCACTTTGGTCTAGGCTCAACACACTATTGTTGACTGTTGTTCACATGGCAGCAGACGTACTGTAGGTGGAAACACTGATACGTCTACAAGATGTTAAACTGTTAATGATGTAACTGTAAGCCACTGCACGCAATCAGTAACTGCAGGTTTGTTTTGGTCTCTGAATGAGGTTCATCTGCTACGATTGAAAGCTTGTCTTTAATGAGCTAAACTCCTAGGAAATGCTGAATAATTAGTGATGAATCAATGATAAAGGTAATTGTATGAGTGAAGAAAGTAACTATCCTTAACAGTCACATTAAAATAACAGATACAGAGAAGTGTTTTTCATGATAATACAGAGAAATTTAATTTACCTAATGCATATAAATGAGTCTTTACGCTAATGTCCCTGATGCAAATATTCTGGCCAACAGCCAGTAAATCATTGATTTCTCGGTTCCCCACAGACAATACAGCCCACCCTTTGCACATATGCTGCGTGTCTCTGTTACCCAAAAGGTGTCAACTTCTGGCCTGTGGAAATATTCTCCATAAGCGTCAGAGCTGTATCACTCAAGCAGGATGTTCACATATACAGATCCAAGAGGCTGGGACAGTAATGGCTGCTTTGACTGCGTAGGATGACCGGTCTCAAAACCACCGAGCAGCAGAGGCTGTTTAAAACTGCTCAGCTGCCCTACAAGGCAAAATATGATCTGAAACATGACTAGCAACAGCCAGGTGAGAGCAAAAAACTAGTGGATACTCCACTACATAACATGTTGAAAACTCAAACTTTAAAACATCCAAGAGGAACTATGAAGTTGGGGCAGAGAATGCAAATTATGTGCTAAAAACACAGCCCCCAGGAGAGGTCAGATGTTGCCAACTACACTGTATTCATGTGTGTGAGTGCGATGCAAGACTTCTGCATAAGATTGAATAGGAGAAGAAAGTCATTCAAGCTCCTCAGTGTCATTTATGCTGGGCAGTGTTGCACACAGAGAGTATGAGCCTGTGGATGATGCCTGTGGTGACCGGCCTTAGCTGGTAGTCTGGCTGTCTGTAGGTGACACACTGTCACTGGCTGGGGTAGAGTCAGTGTGAGCAGATAAGGCAGAGCTCTCGGCCGGGGCAGCCGAGACAGAATCAGGGTTGGACTCGTCTTTATCTTCCTCCTGGGGATATAGCTCAGGGTACCTCTGCATGCACTCCTGCATGTTACGGAAGTGGTCAATGCACTCAGAGCCCTTCACTTCTTCTTTACTGTAGTGGAAGCAGGAGAATGCTTCTTTAAACTGTGAACCACACGGACCGCTGGCCATGCCACCCAGGCATGGGCAGTTCCAGTTGATGTCTCCATTTGGCAGGATCAGGCCTAAAGAAACAGTAAACGCTAGCGGGTTAGAAGAACAAACATGAATTTAAATGTACTGTTGCAATAAGGGATGAGGAGGAAGCTGAACAACAAAATGATGTATATGAGCAGACTGGATTGACCGACCCTGCTCTTCATAAGGATCATCGGGGTCATCTGCGATCAGCTCAGCGTTGCTCGGGGCTTCGTGGTCTTCCTTTGTCACGAAGATGATGCGATCCTTACCTTAAAGAGGAACATGAGCACATCAGGGGTTGTGATACATTTCTGTGGTATTAAAACAATGACAATGACACGTTCGCATTACCCACAAGCCAAACAGCAGATCAGTTGTAGTGGTGTTTGATGACAGCGCCAATGTCAGAAACTGTAGCTTTATATAACCCCTCTGTCGTCGGAACAAGAGCGTAACCAGGGGAACAGGGCTAACGTAACGCGGTTAAGACTGAACCCAACTATCAATTACTGCAGTAATCGCCTAAACCACGACCAGATGCTGTTACTGACCAATAACCCCGGTATTGCCGCTCCGCTTTGCTCACAGCTAGCTAGTAAGCTAATTTACTGTAACCGCGAGCTCAACGCTAGCTTAGCATGGCGGCTCGCTCGGTCACATTGCTTGGTAAGCTTAGAGTAAAAATGAAGGAAAACAAGAGCAGAAATTACCCTCTTCTCTGCAGTACGACATGTCTGCTGGTGCCTCTGTCCGTGGAGCCTCGTCCTCTGTTGTAAAACACGAGCAGTGCTGCGAAAATTACTCAACCACTCGAAGGATTTCATTTGACAAACTACCCGGCGTCCTCCACATGCAGGCGCACAGTAATGACGTCACGCGACCTTACAAAGTTTAAGGAGATATTCCTTACTTCCACTCGTCAGGCATCAGGCACATGCGTGTGCTGTAAATGCTGTAAACAAACAATGCTTTCAGAAAGAAAGTGTTAAACGTTTATTTTCACGAATGAACAAAATGCAGTGAATGAACAAAAGACAAATCTAAATCAAATCAGTATTTGGTGTTACAACTTTTTGTCGTCAACTTAGCAGCAATTCTTCCAGGTACACTTGCACACAGTTTTTGAAGGAACTCGGCTGGTAGGTTTTTCCAAACATCTTGGGAGAACTAACCACAGATGATCCTGGTGGTCATTAGCCCCCGTTGGCTTTAAGTGGTTGATCATACACCCGAACATAATCCTACAAAATCCCTTACTTTGTGTGTACCTAAAAGAATTTCTGCTGTGTTAAAGGCAAAAAGTAGTAACACTCTTTATTTAGATTTAGATTTGTCTTTTGTTCATTTACTGCATTTTGTTCATGAATTTTCAAACAAAGCATTCTTTGTTTATAGCATTTTTCACACCTGCGTAAAACCTTTGCACAGTACTGTATATATTAATATATGAAATCCTGGTTTATTTCCTTGCATTTGGCAGAAAAGCTCTCTATGGCTGGTACAAATTTTAATTATATGCAAAATAAAGATGGAAAAGTTAAATATGGTTCTGTAAAGTTAAGTGAAGCAAACTGTGTGAAGCTGGTTTATTGTAAGTCTCTTATGACCTCTAGTGGAACTAGTACAACTTCCAATTGACAAATCAGGGCTGATTTAGAACTGACTTATATACAGTATACTGTTGAGTATAACAGTATCTCAATAATAGTATCACAACTGTGGCAGTACATGACAGGACAAACTAGGACACAATAGGAATCGAAACACAAATTCCAAGTATTGGAAAAAAACACTTGTTTTTTAATAACACAATTATGTTTGTTACATAAAGTAAAAACCAAAACAAAACCCCCTTTTCAGTCCCTATCAAACCCACCCTTGTCCCTGACCATCTCGGCAGTATTGTTTAGCGATTCAGTCTGGGAATAAAAGAGCAAGACAACACAAACACTTTGCTTTGAGGACCTAGAGACAGCAGTTGAACACTGTGCCCCACATAAGATCAGAGTGAATATAAACAGTCCATCATTTAAAATATGAAAATAAGGGTAAAGGAAAACCTGCAATGGGTTGTCTGAGTTTACCAGAAACCTTACTAGGAGTACAAGCATATAATAATTATACTTTCACATCCTACTTTAGACCCTTAAGAAATTCCAAGCATGGTCGCTACATGATGAACACGTCGTGACTTTCTCTCAACTCCCTCAAACGTCCTTGCACAAGGCTTTCAGCTAACAGTAAGCACAAATATGATTTTGCTTCATTCAAGGACCTTGAACATGCTGTAGTGACAAATACCTGAGGCTAATCAGACACAGCACCTCGCACTTGCCGCACAAGACAGTTAGTGGGGACTTGGACAGCCTGCAAAACTGTACGGGTTGTAGCTACTGGAATAAAAGAACTGAGGCATTACTATGCTCAATTCTGGGAGTCACCAAAACAGTTTTTTCAGCATTGACATGTGGGAGATGAAAGGAAAACAAACGTAGCAGTAAAGTCACCTATCCGAGCTGCAAATGCATGGACTGTGCCAATTGCAAAATAACTAAAAATTCTAAATTAAAAAAAAAAATTATAGGGGGGGATGTTTTGTGTCTGATGTTTGTTTGCAGGTTGGTATTTTTTTAGAAGAACAGTCCTGCCATAGTGCCCATTTCACTCTGCTCCTTGACGAAGATCTCAAAGTACTGGTAAATGATGGTTACAGCCAAGAGGATTCCAGTACCCGAACCGATAGCCCCCAGAAAATCAGCCATGACGGACAGTCCTCCTATACAGAGACCACCAAATGCAGCAGCTGTAGGGATGTACCTGTAGGCATGAATAAATTATAACTTTGTTATAATGTAGGGGAGGAATGGCACCGTAGTTTGTTTGAGAGGCAAGTAGCCAGTGAGGTTTGCTTTGTACCTGTTAAGTTCATGCACCATGGAGGTTTCTCTGTGTCCCCTCATTACCATCTGCTGCTCCTTCAGCTGCTTTGCCACCTGAAACAAACACATCGACTTAGTGGACAGTTTGACATAAAACGGGGCACTTTTCACACTCTTTCGCAAAACACGCACATCTTTGGCAGAAGATCCTGAGACTTCAATCCAGGTCTTGGAGAAGAAGGCGCAGGAGCCGAGCATGAAGACGATGTAGATAACAGCATGAACCGGGTCATCCAGGACCGAACCGAACGACTCTGGAGGAGAAAGGTAGTAGCAGAGACCACCCACTGGGTACGCCCGAGCTGGTCCTCCACTCGAGGTGTCCTACAAGAGATAAACCTGTTACTAGCTATACTAAATAAAATGCTTTATAAAAAAAAGGACTAAAACCTCAATATAGAATATAGATACTGAAAAGGCTGAAGCTGTAAATGCAGTACTTACAGACCAAGTTCCTAGAAGGTTGACCAGGAAGTTGCCACTGAAACGTGTTGAGAGCATCTGAGAAATTACATAGAGATTGGAGACCAGGGCAGACTGAAGGATGATGGGGATGTTGGAGGTGTAGAAAAGTTTGATAGGGTAGGTGTTGTATTGACCACGATAACGTGCTGACTTGATTGGTAGGTCCACTCTGAAACCCTGGTAAGTTGGCCAGAAAATCACCAAGTTAGCTGGTCTTCATGTTCACATTCTGCAGTCCCACTTGTTTTTGTGTTACAAACAATAGACGTTGGACTGTATTCTGTTGGCATCACCAGCTCACCTGGAAGTATATGACCACCGCAAACACGAATACAGTGGCGATGAGGTTCATGAGGTTGGGCAGGTTTTGTCTGTAGAAGGCTTCTCTTAGGGCGCGCACCTTGTCTGTGCGGGTTGCCAGCAGATGGAATAGAGCGATGATAGCTCCCTCAAATTCAGTACCTGGATCAACCAAAAATAAAGGTGAATACACCTTTTTTTTTTTTTTCTTTTTTTTTACAAGCCCTGAACCATCGCTCATTTCTTTTTACACAACAAAAAGCTATCACATACCTCTACCAGTGTTGACGGTGGTCGGGCTAAAGGCCTTCCAGACAATTGTCTCACAGATGTTGGTTGCAATGAAGAGAGAGATGCCAGAGCCAAGACCATAGCCCTTCTGCAGTAACTCGTCCAACAGCAAGACGATCAGACCAGCAACAAAGAGCTGAACAAACAGATCAGAGTTTTATTTTTTACTCAAACTACAAATGAGAGAAAGCAATAGTGTACAGCAAAAGAACAATCCTCAAGACCTGATATGCCTGACAAGCCCATAAACAACATTAATATTTGCTTTAGCGTTTGAGAATTCCATAAAAAAATTAAAAACAATTGGTTGGTCGCTTGGTTCCTACAAAAAATTATTAGTTGGGCTGGTTTACTGTACTATGTTTAACTGTTTACTTTCTGCTAGATTTGAGCATTAAGTCATAACACATGCGTCAAATTTAGACTAGGGAGCAGAAGTGAGTTTTTAATTCACCTGGATGATGATAAGCAAACATATTCCAGCGCCCATCTCAGAAGGATCTCCATACATGCCAGTCATTACATATACAATGGCCTGTCCAATGGTGATGATCATACCGAATACTACAAAGGCACAGAGGAAATCATTTTCAGTTGGCAATGTCAAAATCGGGGATGTTGTTAAAACTTAGCAACCGTGCAATCTTCAAAATATAAAACATCTCAAAGACTTCAAAATTACACAGCAGTGCTTAAAATAGTGACTGCTGAGCGGCAATATAACCTACATTTTTGAGCTCCGTTGAAGAGGGCTCTGTCTTTAGGAGTGTCTCCCACTTCAATGATCTTAGCACCAGCCAGCAGTTGCATGATCAGGCCTGAGGTGACAATGGGTGAGATACCCAGCTCCATCAGAGTACCTGGAGGATAAAGGACAGTATTACTAACAATCAATAGCACTGCAAACAACAAGAAAGTCCAAATCTTTTGACCTGTGATCTATCACGTGCCGACGTGATTATGCCACGTATGCTAACACCAGAGCAAGATTATTTGTTCTCGCTCATGCTGCACAAGCCACAAATAAGGTTTGTGACTGGGCAATGACATTCAATGTATGCACAAGTCAAGCACCTCTGTTGGAAGCCAGGATTACTCTCATCCAGTAGAAGGGATCTGCGGAATCTGATGACATAATGCCAAAGAGGGGTATCTGAAAAATAAAGAGAGATACAGCTGTGTCACAAACCACCACTGTGTCAATAACAGCACCAGTATGTTGGCCTGAGGTGTTTCAAGCAGTAGATACTAACCTGGCAGCACACCAGGAAGATGAATAGTGTGATGGCAGTCCATAGTACCTTTTCTCTGAACTGAATCTGTGAAGATTAAATAAAAAATTGTTATATTCGTTCTGTTCTATATGGACAGTGTATAGATGCTGCATTGCTTCATTAGTCTTACCTTTCTCTCTGGTTTCTGAATTTCAGGTAGAACCGCACAGAACGGCTTGATGACCTCCAAAAATTTAACTGCAAACAGTGATTAGTGGGTTAAAACACAGAATCTGAGCTGCACAGACACTGTAATCAACGGATGATTTTTCAGTGATCAGTCCTGACTCTTTAGCTCTGATGCTACGTCATCATTAACGCGAGCTAAACAGCTGCCAGCAAAGCAGTTTGCTCAACGGGTCAATGCAACAACACGCTAAAAGAATTGTTAAAGTGATAAATTATATGTTACTAACAACTTAACGTGCATATAATTATAACAGGAAGCTACAGTGAGAGCCTGTAGCAATTATACGCGGCTGCTGAATGTTTTGTCTCGGAGCCGATCAGCTGTGTCAATCACTGAATCTGACTTTGACATAAAGCGATTCCACATGTTAATCGCAAAAGCGGAATTGGCTTCTGATAACCGGGCGTTTGACGTGATTGACCGAGAATCAACACGATCACAAGCAGAAGTAATCAAATTCAGTCCGTCTTTACACTAAACTCATCTCATTCAGCTACCTGTCGTTAGCATGTTGCTAACAAGCGTTCAATCACCAAATCAGTGAGCGCCTTACTACGAAAAGCGTTCACGTTTTACTGAAAGAAATCTTAGAGATACTCGAAACCGTCTTTATCGGTCACAAACAGTAGCGAATTACCCTCAGTAAGACAAAATCTGACTACCATACAAATTTTACTGCCGCTACAAGCTAGCTCTACTTGCCACATAACCCAACCAAAGCTAGCCAGGTGATTAGCTTTTGAATGAACGCATAAAATCGGTGGCCGTTAGAGCTAACTAAAAGACAGCCTGCTGCTATAGCTCACGCTCAACACATGTATAGAAGTCAAGAAAGCCACGTACTCCCCATGATGTCCTTGGACCGACTCCTGTCGTATTACTGCTACTGCTAAGTGGAGTCAGTGTGGCTCCATCAGCCGCTCCGTCGGAAAAGAAAGAGCAGTAGAGACACGTCACCAGACAAGCCGCTAACACACGTCACTTCTCGGAGACACACAGCGCAACGCAGCGCTTACTGCAAAGGCCGCACCGCCTTATTTACGAGAATGCTTTATTCTGGACGATGAATAAATATTGTAATTTAGCAGGATGCATTGTTTTTGTAATAACATAATTAAACTGGCCTTTGCGCCAATCCGCCAGGGGGCGCTCCAGCCCAGACACGACAGGCGCTCTGACCCACTCTTACCATATCCTTCCCTCCCCCGAAATAATGCTGGATATATACTTAAACTAGATATGTGGTGAAATGTGAAAGGTTTAACAGCATCTAGTGGTCAAATAATAGAATGCAACATTCAATGGACTCTCTCTTCTTTCCAAGCACCAGGAACCCTCCAGGAATTGTAAAACTTTCAGGTAATAACACATTAAGGACTATGCTGTTTAATGCAATGCATAGTGTACAGATTATATGAGAGATCTATAGGAGAGATTAAATAAACTTTACAAACAGATGGTGTAACACAAAAGACGCAGATCCGCAGGACAGGACGAAGCAGAACATCTAAATCTGGAAGAGATGCATCTCAAGGAGAATCCTGTGGCGACAGATTGGTTGGAAGAAGGGGGCCTGGTTCTCAGGAGCATGCTCTCACCGCTAGAGGGCACTGTTGTTCCAGTGATGCTCAGCGCCGCGTGTGCATGTGCTTGACCGTGACGTGGCTGTGTGCGCTCGCTTGCTTCCTCGTTGGCCAGCAGAGTGAGGGTTGATTTGACAGAAGCAAGGAGGTTAAGACATTTTAACAAGGCGATGACAGCCCCCACCGCCTTTGGGTGAAGTCAGATTGTCAAGGGTGGGTTTATGGACCTTCAAGGAGTGTTAAGTAAGGTTTTTATGGGATGAAATCATGGTCACGATTTGCAACATTGAAACTCAAAGGTTTGAAAAAAGATACTGGAACTGAAAAGTGGGGTTTATAAGTGAAAAGTGGGATTCACCTTTTTGAAAATAAGATCTATATATACCTGAATACGTGAAAAAGGCTAAATTGCTTAAAATAGAATAGAATAGAATAGAATAGAATAGAATAGAATAGAATAGAATAGAATAGAATAGCCTTTATTGTCTTTGTAAAGCATTTATACAATAAAACTGGATGAGCTCTTGGTGCAAACAAACAATACAGTAAATTGTTTACCAAAATAAAATAAAAAGTGTGTCCTTAGCAATACTTAGCAAACTAAGGTCTGAGCGACTAAAAACTTACAAAAACACACCAAGACACCAAAAACAGAAACAAACATTTTTCATATATTCAGATGTTTAATGTTCAAATGTTCAAATCATACTTTTCCGTTTAAAAGTTTCAGCATGTCTTTAAACCTTACACAATGTAGTCTCTGCATTAACAGGTTCTTTATTTCATTAACAGCGAGCACAGTACTGAAAGCGACACCTGCGATGGCGTGGCACTGGCGGCACAATCAGCCTCCGACCCCTAATAATAAAACAACAGCATGACAAAGACGGCAGCAGGGCGTCGTCTGTACATCTGCTCGGTCTCTCAGCGCTTGCTGCCGTTCGTCACTTGACTCGTTGTCTCTGTGGAATGCACACACAAGCGCACATACAGTACAGGGGCAGTGGAGAGTGGCTCATCTGCCCCTCAGATAAAGGGATATTTGTTTTACGTGGTTACATAACCACCACAGAGCTGTGAGCTAACACAGAAGTGAGGGCAGTCCAGTTCCATACAGGCTTCTCCAGTCTGTGTTCTGTAGAGCCTGTTGTTATATAGTCTACAATACAGTTTTTATATATAATGCTCTACAGTAGTTTAATGTAAATCTAGTTCCAAACTTGTCAATAAAAACTGAAAAATACAAAAGGTTTATTATCTGGAAAAGATCACACGCCCAAAGATGTTATGAAACAGTCTCTTAGAGGCAGGTAATGCAAATAGTCTGTGTCAACGCCGAAACAAATGGTAATTGTGTTTCAAGACAAAAAAACCCTGTGCAAATTTAAAATGTGTCATTTGACATGTGTTTGATACCTGGATAATGTTTACCCTGCAGTTCTCGTGTGTCCCTGTGTGGGACATTGTCTGTAATTGTGTAAACACACCCGTGGTTCAGTGTGTGCCTGATACACGGAATCCCAGGACGTGGAATACCTGCTCCTGCACTGTTTACTCTTCTAAATTAGCATAAGCGCTAACAAAAGCAAGCGGGTCCACCATGACCCATGAACCTGGCTTAATTAAAGACAACAGCACACTGGACGCCTTTACCTGTAGCACGGCTTGTTTTTCTTCTTGCTTCAAACTTTCATGTGTGCACGATCAAACACAGATGAACATTCAACCTTTAAATGTTTTAAATTTGAAGCAAAGGTGAGAACAATTTAAAAATAGAGGGACAAACATCACACAGCTAATCAGATTGATTGACAGGTCACTTTTACATATGGAATAAAGCTTTTGGAAATCAGAAAATCTCCCCGAACACCATTCTGCAATAGAATATGTGATACTGTAGACACGCCTGCTGTTTATGGCACAATAATTCATAGTTTAGTGTCAAATATGTCAGTCATTCCTTGCTCATATTCTGCCTACGTCTGATAAATGTGAGTGGGTCGACCGCTCCACCCTAAGAAGTATTTCAAACAAAAACGAAGGAGTGTCTGTAGCTCTTTTGACATTTGATCCTACAAAGTCCTACAATTTTTCATTTTTTATCAGAAGAGTGAGCTGATAGCGCTCCTGTGTTACTCATTTTCCATTAGCGGCTGAGTCAGCGCTGTTCAACATGATCTCGGGTGAGGTGACCGGCTTCGCCACGTGCTCGGTTTCCCGGGTTGGACTCGAGAAGCAGATCTCTCCAGGCGCGGCACGCCGCGTCTAAAGCATCGCACGGTCGTAGAAACATCCCGTCCAACTCGTCCGCGCTCCCACCGAGCCCTCCGTGCGCCCCACGCCGTGACACGTGGCGTTTGCCCGAGGTGTGGATGCGTGATAAGGGAGCGGAAAGGCACACGGCGATAACCTCTGCGGGGCGGTTGGTTAGTCATCTAATTTGCGTCTATTCTGAATCAGTCAGCCTTTTTCTTTCCCATTAGAGCAACACAGTCAAGTGCCGATGAGGGTGTGGACCTTCAGTGTGTGTGTGTTTTAAATTCCAGATAATACCCAGCATCGCTCAGCGTGCATTCAGCCTCATAATAATCCTGAGCTGTTCACCAGAGTGAGCATTGACACACATTACACCCAAATTCTATTTATGTGTATGGAGGTTTATATAAAATGCATCTCCCAGGATGGAGTGATAATCTGGCTGTCTCAGTATTAGGCGGTGAGGATTCATTTCATTTCATCCCATACCTCTCTCGTCACACAGCTTTGCTTCGGTCCCTGACCCCCCCCCCCCTCGTTGGACCGTGGACAGCAGACACAGCCACTTACTACTAAACACTGTTTCACTATAATATTATTCATAGTTGTTGTTAGTTTTTTTTCCGCTGTAATTCTTTGCTAATCCAACCGAGGCCTGGCAGTAAAACACACGGCAGAATAAGAGCCAGGGCAACGAGTCAGTCTTCCTCCGACCCTCACGGCTGCGCTTTCAGAAACAGATTTGATGTTAATCAGCGCCTCCGATGCTTCGTTATAGTAATTAGGAGGGCAGTGAAAATGAAATGACAGCGGACAGACGTCCAGCGGGACAAGAGGCGCCTCAGGCCTGGCAGACAGCGTCACCACCGCCGTTATGTAACACTATACAGTAATTGGCTCCTCTTCGCGTTTCCTCTCTTGAATTCGCCGTCCATTTCGCTACCTTTCCCCGTTTTCGTGCACAGCATGGGGTCTTGATTTTTCTGATCTGGGGTTAAAACCTGCTAAATGTATTGACATGGCATCAGTGCCACAGCTGGATCATACAGTATCTAAGCGCAGGATCCAGTGAGTGAGTGAGTGAGTGAGTGAGTGAGTGGGGATTTTATGAACTGGATGATTTAGACCAGAAATGGGTTAATGCATGATTCATCCTTTCTGTGATAAATAATCATTTGTTTGTTTGTGTTATGTCATGGTGTAACATTAGATCTACAGTAATTCCTGGAAACAACATTGATCATGAGTCAGATAATGCAAAAACGTATACGATTCATGTTTGGGTTGAAAGATAGGACTTAACTGTCCACTACTCTTGTTTGTATCTAAAATAGGCTTCTCCAGGGTGTGAGCCTTTGACTCTTCAGTCATCTCCATTAGCTCGTCAAACATCACAATAAAGTTGTTAGTGCTAGTGTGTTAATGTGCTAAATGGGCCAGCCAATGTAAACATGAGCTCACCCCTCAGCGTCTCAGGGCTGCTGGCATGGCTGTAGACTGGCAGATCCATAAGTCCAGCTTTATGATGTTTGACAAGCTGGTCTGAACAGATGGATTGTCTGAAGCACTTATCCTGTCACATAACGCCACTCGGAAATACAAACTAGTACAAATAATAAACATTTGAATTATCATTTGCATATTTAATACACAGTAGTATTGACTTCCTTCAACAGGGCGCACCTTATGTAACCTGAAGCTCACACAAAAGGATTTTTTGTTGACCGCAGTTTAAAAATCGATGTTTAATCTCATTTGATTCAATGTGTAACATCAAATATGAAAATGTAATAAAAAATTACGACCTGAAAACCAGCTTTGCATGAGCAGATGCACACACACACACACACACACACACACACACACACACACACACACACACACACACACACACACACACACACACACACACACACACACACACACACACACAGCTCTAATTGAATCAGACACAGGTGTTAAGCAGGTCAGGAAACTAATTTCTACAACCTCCATCAGCTCAGTCAGTCCAGATTTCGCGTGTCTTCCATCCCTTCATCATTTGGCTCCTGAGTCGTGCAGCTCTCACTTTTCATCTTCCTGTCGACGTGAGATTTAATTTAAATTTCTTTGTCATAGTAGATACAGTGTACAACACAATTCCTGTGCTTTTTTCATTTGGACATTCCATATTTGACTCGGTAAAACTCATTTCAGCTGACAGCACATGCGTCGCCTTCTGGTGAGACTAAAGCCTTCCAAACGAGATTTAAAGGTGGGATTTATCACCAGTGTCTGCAGCAGCATTTTCAGAAATAAAAAATTGAAGACAGATTAGATGTCGTTGACAGCAGCACTGAGTGGTTTCAATCAACGCTTTGTTTTCCAAGCCTCAGGCAGCAGCATCCACTCCACTCATCGCACGCTCTTAGGCTAAGCTGTGATGGACAATGGAGCGATTCTCAGATGCCACTAAAACATAGGGTCGGGGGTCACATGGAGCAGTCATCAGATACTTACTGGATTGATTGTGTTCACTAATTTCGCTTATAAACCAAAGACACTAAAAAGGGAAAAAGGCTCCAAGGCTGTGAGCTCAGTGATGTAGCATTGCAGGGAACCAGCATGTAAAACAGGTTAAGGATGTTGTATGAAACACAACATGCCTCCACAGAAACACATGCAAATACACAGAAACAACAACACTGATGTTTGCATGTTATGGAATGCGAGAGACAAAGTCGATCTGTGTCAACGACAAAGGAGCAACAAAGCTGAGGAGCAGTTCTGGCCACGAGCTGCGTATTGACACTTCTTAGATAATCCTCAGTCTGTCGCGTTCGGTGAATGAACCACTGAGAGAAAAGGAAACGAGAAGGAGCACACGAACAAACACTTTACAAAACAACAAAATTAGAAAAATAAGTCAATTTATGCTGAAGCAAACATGATGCCAAGTTAGTGTTATATAACATTCTCAGTTATTGTTTCGGAGGCGACATTTTGGCTCAGAGACGCTGCTTTGAGTGGATCCAGTTGTTGATATGTAACAAGAACTGTGTAGCACGAAGTGATGGACTAAATGTTGGTGAAGTGTTGGAGCGTATGGGGCGACTGAACTCAATTTATTAATATCAAGACGGGGTTGTTACTCCTGTGGCCCAAATAAACGTGACATTATTTCACCTCCGGCACCCGGAGGCTGCTGTTGCCATGGTGACTGATGTTATAAAACCGCTCCACTTACACCAGCAACCTTCATCATGCAACACAATAAAGGACAGCACATACACACCTGTCACACACTGGTGTGATATACATATGGTACACGCACGCACGCACGCACGCACGCACGCACGCACGCACGCACGCACACACACACACACACACACACACACACACACACACACACACACACACACACACACACACACACACACACACACACACACACAATGCAACCTTTGTGAGGTGCTGAGAGGTTCGTGTGAATGTGATCACCACAATATTCTATTATATGTGCATATATAGTGTTGTACAGTATGTTCTCTTCCAAACACATTTCAGCCCAACTGAAGTTTGCCAGCGACGGCCTTGACACTGGGACATGGATGTGTGCATTGATGAAAAGTAGGCTTAATCACGAATAAAGACAACTCTGAACCAAGTCCACAGACGTCCTTAAAATATTAGGGCTGAAACCTTGAGTCAGACAGGTCCAAAAGATGTCATCCATCCAGTTATTTAAACACTGCTGACGTTACCTTTTTTTAGTATTACATGTATGACGATGCTTAGTCAGTGTTTAACAAAGCCGTGACATATCACGACTGTTGGAATATACTCATCTTTGACTCATCCTAGATATATTGAGTTAAAACCATTAATACAAATATTCACGTATACTGCCCAAAATAACACACTAGGTCGTAAGTTACAATTGGCAAGTTCCCATTGGTATCGCAACTGATAGTATAGATGAAGTATGAGTGTTTATACTGTATATTATATTAATAAATATCAGAGCACTTAAAACCCTGCAGGCAGGGGACAGATGGTGATACACAGGAGGTCAATGTCTTCAGCATCAGCTGTAGAAAACGTTTGATCAACATGAGACAAAGATTTAGAACAAAGCAGCTCTGGAAAGCGTTTGACTGCGTGAGTGACATTTACGTGTCGGCAGCACACGGCGTCCCTGCCTCCGCGTGCAGAGCCAGCGACTCGCCTCCTCTGCATCCGGCTCAGACCGGCTGCCCGGGGAACAACCGCTGTTTGTGTCGCACTGCAACAGCTGAATTCAGGGAGGCTGGAGCACGAACCTTCATCTGGGCACCGTCCATTCTTTAAGTGAGAGAGTTCCGACTGTCGACAAACAGCAGATGTCAAACACAGTAGCATAAACCCGTCTTTAATTTCCTTCCCAACAAACTGTGGACAACACAAAAATACAAGGTAGAGGTATCCAAACAATAACAATATTAGTTCATATCATTATTGTAACATTAACATGGAATGTAATGCTCTCCATATACATTCTTTTTTGAACTTTTAGTTTATTTTATGAAACATGTCAAATAAATAAACTATATCTCTGATACATATATGAATATATTCTCTTTCAGTGAAGATGAGCAGGAAAAGGATGGCAGAACAAACAGGCACTACCATCCCTCCCATCCGTCCTCGTGCACAAACTGCTCTCTCTGATAGCCCTGTCTCAGTCCGTGAACACACTCCTTCGTGTGCGTATAGTGGTAACACCTTCTTTGGAATCAGACACAACGGAAACATTTCTACCGCCTCACACTTCAAACTGCTGCCTGCCCTTTTTACTATCTGTGAACTGGGTTAAAACAGAATGATGACAGTGGGTAAATCGATGCATCAGTCACATACAGTAGATGTTTCCTTTGTGTTATTTGCAGGTCTGTTTCATATCTGGATGATGGACACACACAACGGCAACACTGACAAGCACCAATGGCAGAAAGAGGAAGGAGCTCCAATAAACAGGGCTGCACCATGGTTTTATTTTGAAGAGGAGAGCGAAACGTCTTCCCCCTCTCCTGCAGTCCGGTCCTCCACTTTTCTTTCTTATTGTGCTTCTGTGAATGTGTGTGTGCGTCAGTTCAGTCTTTAGTCTGAGCTTTGGTTCTCCAGCTCCGAGATGATGGTGATCAGGTTCTGGAGACCGAAGATGTAGTCGCTGTCCTGGCCCTCGTGAACCACACTGTCCTCCCGGTAATGTCTGCAGGTGGTGTGAGCAAAGTCAATCATCCGCACGTCCACCAGGGGGCTGCGGGGGTCCGGACGGGTCAGCTGAGCCGGGCGCACGCCCGAGCTCCCGCCGCTGCTACCGCTGCTGCTGCTGCTGATGTCGCTGGACATGGAGGAGCTGTGAGGGAAGCCCAGGGCGCCTGCAACTTCACCCATCTCCTCCTCCTCCTCCTCCATCTCCGGTTCGATCTCCACCTCCTTGTCCTCGTCCTCGTCCTCGTCCTCCTCCTCTTCGGAGAGCCCGTCCTCGGTGCAGCGGCGCGCGTGCTTCCGGTGGGGGGCGCCGTCGTAGATGATGAGCAGAGAGCTGGAGTAGAAGCGGTAGGACTCGCAGGCTTCCAGGGCGGCCTGCATGTCCCTCAGCCTGCGCAGCACCGGGGAGAGGAGCTCGTGCCGTAGATGCTGTCCGCTGTGGAAAAACTGGTACAAAGCCTCTTTGAAGCCCGACAGCGTGAGCTTGCGCCCGTGGTACTTGTTCATGAACATGAGCTGGCCTGTGTCCGACTGGTACACCTGCACGGGCAGAGAAACAACAGTGATTAAGGCAGAGTGGAATTGAAACGCAGAACGATTCCTTTGAGACAGAGCTCTGGGAATAAAAGCCCACCTGCATCCCACACAGGCGGACTCCCAGCGAGGCCGATGTGCTCTGCTCACACTTGCGCATGTGCATGGCCTTCTTCTCCTCCGTGGCGTCGTCTCCGTGTTGCCGCGTGCCCATCTTCAAGTCCAACACGCAGGGCACCGTGTGACGCCACGTCAGGTTCTCCAGCAGGATGAATTCTACAAAACTGGGTCAAGGATAAAGTGGAAAAAAAAAGAACGTGGCCTTCTTCTATACTAATATCTGAAAACCAATAAGTGCTTCCAACTTCATGCAGCAAAGTCACTTTTAGCTGGACATTGCAGACAAGAGGTCTGTGATTTGTTCCGGTGCTTCATCCTCAGAATATATGAACAATTTTATTTCCTATCTATTTCCTCCGTGATCCTGAATGTTGGGCAGAGAATATTATAAGTGGAACAGTGTAGGTGTCAGGCAGTAAAGGGATACTGTACTGGTTGCGGTGCTTGGCATTCTCCTTCATCCTCTGCAGGTGCTGCTGGTGACATTTTAGACTCCAAGGGTTGTGTTTGAGCTGCGGCACGGCGCTACTATGACTACGCTCCAGCCTGTAGTGGAGCACCTCAGCCTGGTGCCGCCACTCCAGCTCCACGTCATCCGGCAGCTTGTGAGCACTGGACGGCAGAGGGAGAGAGGCTGCAGTTACAAATCAGGAGTCTCCTGCAGTGATCTAGGTCCGAAGCCGCCTCTGGCAGCCGAGGATCATCCTCCTGCTGTATTTAGTCTGATTAACTTAGCCGTAAGGTTTATTGGTCGACATGTGCGTCATCAACGGATGAATGCGAGCCGTCAGGCTAAAGCTTTATCATTCAAGGGAAACAACAGACAAATGTTGGGATTCGTTGGTTATATGTGTGTGTGCTGCCACCTCACCTCTTGTCCTTGTCCTTGCGACAGTGGCGGCCTCGGCTGTTCTCGGTGTCCACGAGCAGCGAGGACGCCACCACCGTCCCCCACTGGAGCATCTTGTTCTTGGCCTCGCAGTCAGCGGAGGGGTCCATGTTCTCCACGCCGGCCGCCGGGTCGCTGTGGAGGGGATAGGCGATGAGGCAAAGGTTCCCTTCTTCATCCTCCTCAAAGCTCACCGATACCACACCTGAGAAAGAGGGAGAGACAAAATCAAAACAGTTAGCAAACATCTCATATGTTTACCTGCTGTAGCTGTGACACTCACGCAACAGACTGTGTTGACACACATACACTGCTATCAGACAGTTATTCCAAATATGTGGACAGGAACGTTACAGACAATCAAAAAGTCATAGTGAAATGTCAAAAGGTCCAAACGTATTTGGGAACATGAATAACTAAAAGGTCAAACCCAAATAACACAAGGCCATGATTTATATTTCAGATTTTATTACCAGATATATACACACTGTACACCGCCAAGAGAAACCACATATAACAGTAGTGGTACTATCATCCTAGAAGGTTCAGAATGTCAACATGTAAACACCAATCCAGACAGTTTCAAGGTTTCCAAAGGTAGAGCACCATAAACCCAACCTCAGATTTCTGTCTTCACCTGTTTCTATTATAAAAGGTCACGCCTGTTCGTGTCCTGTACTACGAGTACAGGAAACAGTAAAACAATGAGAAGGTGAGGTATGAGAAATGTGCATGAACAGCACTGCTCCACAGGTATGAGCTCTAAAATGCTGTCGTAAAACAACCTGAACAGCTCGTTATGTGTGTGTATAAGGAGAAAAAAATGTCAAACCAGTGCAACAGGCTGGAGCTGATGTTTAGGCGGACCGGCCTTTTCAGGCCACTCTTTGATGTCTTAACATTCAGTTATTATCATTATTAATAGACTGCACACTGCTAGCGTTATGACAGAGCGGTCTGCTCACAGGATGCAGCTCCCTCCTGTGGCACACACTGTTCTCTGCTGGCTCGGAAAACAGGCCGATTTTTGGGAAAATGAAGAGAACAACTCCGTTTGCAATTGCACACAAGCCGCCAAATAGCACGGCTTACAAAACGCCGACTTCCACGGTGAACACAGAACAACACAGGGCCACAGCAACACAATGCACTGCAACACGAAGCCACTGCACGCTGGAGGCATGAAAGGCTTGTTTGTATTACCTCGGTACTGAGGAGTGAACGTTCTCATTGCAGCAGGCAGACTCTTGTAGAACTGATGCTCGCGGGGGATGAGGGGCTTGCAGATAGTCTGCTCTCCGAAGCGCAGCACGCAAGAGTGTCCCCCCACCTGGTGCACAAAGGGCTCCAGCATCACCCCTTTATCCATGTAGCACTGCTTCTGCTGCAGCTGATTCTGCTGCTGCTGCTGCTTTTGCTTTTTCTCTGCATCTATGGCCTCCCGGGCCTGAGCCTCCACAGCCGGACTCATCCTCCGCTGGCCCTGGCCACACGACAGCGGGCATTAGCCTCCTCACGCACACACACACAATGTGGTGGGGGCCCTATCAGGCAGGGGCGCGCGCACACAAGCACACGCTCAGGCGCTCACACACTGCAGAGCTGCACGGGACCAGTCCAAGATGCTGGCGTGGAGACTGCAGGGTCTGGTCCAGTTATTCCCACGGTGTGTCTTCAGAGGCTGCCGTTGATGATGATGATATGCGTTGTCTGCGCTGTCAGAGGATTCTGCTGGTCAAAAAGCAAAAGACAAGAGGGAAGACGTGGAGGAGAAATGCTGAGTGGGTAATTCCCTTTGTGTCCTGGTCTAGCAGCTCCTGTTTGCGGCTGGAGCAGAAAGCCCTTAGACGTCCTCTAACCGTTAGGCTTTGGACCAGTGCTGCAGCACCACATAAAGCCTGCACTTGTGCCTCTACTGGAGACCAAAGCTCTGACAGCACAGAGCTGGCTCGGGACTGGTAAAACTCTCCCAAGCTCGTCTCTAAGCCCGCCCCCATCACGAGCAGCCCGCCAATCAGCAGCGCTCAGAGCATGTTGTTGGGTGGTAACCCTTTGGGGAAAATGAGCAGCAAACAAAGACGGTGGTGGGAGGGGGAAGGGAGAGAGAGGAAGGAAGAATAAAAACAAGGAAGGAGGGTGAGGCTGAACTCAGCTGTTTTTTACTGTTTGTGTGACAGCAGGGATTTACCAAGTTGACAGGATAAGCAGCAACAGGGACAGAAACAGTGAGAAAAGCACAAAATTAAGCACAAATAATGATGAATAAAGATGCCATGTTTGAAAATTAAAATGCACATTTTCTTTACTGGAAGAGGAACATGATGTGAGGATGTGGTGGTGAGGAGATAATGTTTTGAGAAGGGAGGATCTGAGCTAAAGGGGTCTGTGCCGGAGCCAGACTGAAAGCTCTAATCCTCCCCTCACACCCTCCCAGGTCTTCCTGACACAGATTATTGCAGCAGCCTGAATATTTTGTGTCCATGCACGTGAGTCCACAAAACTGGCGTGTGTAGAGGGCACGGCGAGCAGTCACTTTGAAAAGTGTTTATATCCCTTTACTTTACACATTTCTAAAAGTAATGTGGAATGTAGAAACTGCATATTTGGCTATTTTGGCCCACAGGTAGCGCATGAGACTGGAATGTAGGAGTCCTGGTTTCAAATCCAGCCTCAGTCGCCAGGTGTGTCCTTGAGCAAGCTCCCCGTGGGCGCAGCCTGTGAGGCTGCCCACTGATCCCCCAAGTGAGATGGGTTAAAGTGCAGAGAACAGTTCCCTACTGTGGAAGCAATAAAATGAGATGAAAAGCCCCTTTTTCTGCCCCTACAGAACACAGCTTCAAATCTGAACATCTGGGTTTCTAACCATCAGATCTGTGTGGAGGTTGGTATTAGTCAGATGATGAGTGAAGTGTTGAGGAGGTGGCTGTCCAATGAGCTGCCTGCAACACCCAAAAAGCCCTTATCTTTGCCTCACTACAAAACGTTATGGTGGTACACACAGTTCTCTGAAGCCCATGTCTCTGTTTGTGTAGTGTAAATTGTGGAATCTTATTTTAATAGTTGGTGCTTCTTTCTTCAGGCGGCTGAGTTTGTCAAAGGACTCAGATTGGCTCCAGCCTCCTCACAACCATCTATGGATAAGTGTGTATAGTTTACAGATGGAATAACATCAGATGGGGGTCGCATACTTTTCAGGCAACAAGTTGGCATCGTCTTTTGTCTAAATATATGCCTTTGAGTTTTCTCGTATGCCACTATGTGTCCGTGCACATTTAAATATACATTTAAGTTGGTCTTTGGCTTGTTGTGTGGAGAAGTGTCAGAATGCCAAGCGCTAATCTCTCTAATCCCGCCTCTTGGAACACCAAAGAGAAACAGGCCATGACAAACAAGCAGAAAATAGCCACAGTTACACTTAAACACACGTGCTGTGTACATATATACAACACATCTAAGGCAATCTGACAGCAGACAAAGGCATGATCTGAATTACCCTTGGATATGACATTGTTCTAAATGTATTTTTTAACAATAGGACATAATGTATCACCATATCTGACTCCGGGATATTATTGAATTTCCACAGAGGCAGAAGACAGAACACAGGCCAATCTAGAAACACTAAGTGAAACAAAGGAGTACATCTTTAAATCTGTGCTGAGACAGCTACATCAACAAAAGGGAAGTGTGAAGTCAAAGCCATGACCTTGATTGGAATGGGCAGGGCAGCATGAGATGGGATGTGCAGCTACTGGTACTCAAACAACGGTACCCTGCAAAATCTACTGGTCTGTAACTTCTAAATCTTCTGAAACTCAGTACTATACACTAAAAAACAAACTAAAAGCTGTGACATAAATAGAAAATGAGAATTAAAAGAACCCCAGATGTGTGTGTTTGGACTCGAATGCCCTTTAAACACTGATGCAAAGCCAAAAAGAGATACATAAGGTGTCAGTCTTTACAGTTCTAGTGCATGTAAACCTCATCAGCATCCTGTGTTTTAAGCACTGTACGCTTTGCTCCATATTCAAACTCTAAGTCATGCAAGCAGGGGTCTCAACAGCCCCCACGATCATCAGCACAGTCACTGAGATCAAAGGCCTAATTTAGCAGACCTAAGCTGTGAGCATTCATCTATCAACAGTAACAGTGACAATAAGTATGTCACTGTGGATATCAATCGGGTTGATGCTATATTGAATCAAGGCTGGGTTAGCTCCAAAGGGCTTTGCAGCACATTCAGGTGTCCCAGAAATGTGATTGTAAATATATCTGAATTAACGGGGCCCACGTTGGGAGAAACACTTGGTGGGTGTGAGGGGGAGAGCAGGAAGGAAGGGTGAGATCTGTCCTCTGCCCCTGTGGCCATGGACACTGGAGGAGAGGACTAATATCAAGGTGCTGAGTGAAGGTTTGAACGAGTATAACAGAGCATGTTGTACTACAGCGTTCAGCCACACTATGGATGTGCTCCATGTGGGTCATGCTTTCAGTAAATACACCACACAAAGCACATCAACACAATCATTTCAAAGCATTCTGTTTTAGACCTACAGTAAATAGGTGTATCCTCAGCTTACCTGCTTCTCAGAAGTATCTAGATGTGTGTTATTGTATTGCTGACCTTCTCTCCTCCAAGAGAATTAACGGATGAGACAAGTAATCTGAGTAAGGTGGCAGGAGTCTGGATTTAATGGATCTGGATT
The DNA here is from genome assembly GCF_900634795.4 of Betta splendens. NCBI lineage: Eukaryota > Metazoa > Chordata > Actinopteri > Anabantiformes > Osphronemidae > Betta > Betta splendens. Next base: position 1,054,691 of record NC_040885.2, on the reverse strand, counting down.
CATTTATGTTGTGGTCAAGGGCAACTGTGGATAAACACATATTCATGTACCAAGAACATTCATACAAACGCAAAAGACAACACAGACTGCACACAAACAAAAACAATCAGTGATATTTGCCCTGTGTCTGCTGACACATTGACCTGGCTGCAGAGGAAACAGGTTGATTGAGTTAATTTCCAGAATAAACATGTTGGAAGACAGGCTATTAAAGCACACATTAATTAACCAAGCTTGTTCTGTGTCAGTGGAAAGAGACGAACACAAGATTCAGGATAGATCAAGTGGTCGCCTAGTCATAGTTCCAGTTACATAGGTGTACAATTCTGTCTGATTATTCTTCCATTTAGCGTCAGTGTCACCTTCTGTGTCTATTTATAATAATAATAACAACAACAATAACAATATACAATAATCTCTATTTTGACCGTATTTTGATCAAGTTCAATAATAACCTCACTGTGTGACAACCTCCGACAATGGGTGGGAGCTCTTTGTACAAGGTCACCTCACCGCTACACACAACCGCCCTCAACTTGTTTCCTGTCCAACATCTGAAAGGGAAGCGAGGTTCAAAAATATAACAAAGACGACTGGCGCAATGGCGGTGATGAGATTATGATTACACCGGCTTTTTCGCCTGATGATTAACCTAATTAACTTGTAAATGAGAGCACCAAGAATAACCTGATGTCCTCAATAAAGCGTATCCTCCAGCGTTTTCCATCATCAGAATAAGATGAGTGATTACTGATTAGCTGATACTGATCATTATGAATATGCACCTTAGCATTCAAGCATTGTCATTGTCAAAGTATCATAGAAAGTCTAAACTTATTTCTTTGAAAGTATATTTTTAAATAATTGTAAACAGGAGCACAGTTAAAATATAAATGACTGGAGATACGTGTGAATTAACATTTAAGGGGTACACTCAGCAAAAAGCCTTTTACCGCAGTGGTGAGACTGGCCAAATACAGGCATATGTGGCTCATCGTGTTTACAATGGCTCCATTCCAGCCTCTCTACGTGCACTGGCTCCACGGCCCGATTGGCAGAGCAGTGACGATGGGGATAGTTGAGACACAAGATATAGGTTTACAATTAAGAGAAGTCTAATTGGAGTGCGCCCGAGTCAGAAATAGGCCAGGATTAGTACTGCGAGTCCCTGGAGGAAATAGGGACAGTAAGAACTAGTTCTGGATAACACCGATGTTCTGCCAAGAGCTAAGATCACACCTCTGTAAGTAGCAATGAATCCGATCATGAAGAGGATACAGTGAAGAAAAGAAAAACATCCATTTTAAGGGTAATACATGACTGGAAAACACAACGATGGTTTATCCTTCTTCTTCGTCAGTGTCTGATAATCTGGATGCTGAGTCGTTACATCAAGCTGTAAGGCTCAGCAACACTGTACAGTAAACAGGGATGTTGACGTCAGACATTTCCTGTACAGTATTTAAGCTTTGCCACATTCTTAAACTGTCTGCACTTCTCAGAACCATTAGACGGACTCTCAGCAGGCTTCAGCTCACTGAGACAATGCAGAACCACCGGCTGAGTTCTGGCACAGAACTGCTAACGGGTTCTAGCACTACTAAATCCCTAAACATTAGTTTTCCATTACCTGCTTTTAAAGTGAGGCATGACAAATTATATTAATTAACAAGTTGAATAATAGTGAAGTTTTTATGTTTATCGTACAAATGTAAACATTGTCCCATCCCAGTCCTCAGAGAAAATCTGTGTCTTCTGAGAAACTAAACTGAGCGTTCTACACTCACTTCAGGAAGACCTCTGCTTCTGACACCTTATATGAACCAAGCTCCATCTCAATGGTGGCAAAGGCCTTGCAGCCAGGGAGAGCTGACACCAACTGGTCCTTTACAAGAAACCTTGTTTTTTCTTAGCAGAAAGTAAATGTAAAAATAGTCGCTATGGCTAATTTTGCACAAAACACCAACCCACTTAATAGAATTCTGTGGACGGACATTGTTTTCTGTGGCTGGGATATTAGGGTCAGGGTACGAGTGATACCTGTCAACATACTGGTGTCACAAGCAACCCTGTCTGACTCCTATCTCTGCTGAAGCCTCTGTTAGTCTGTTAGAGTTGCGTGTCAACAACACTCAACACCTGACCCCTGGCTTTACATGTGGCCCTGTATCAGTCAGACGCCGTCTTGCTGTCATGACAGAGAAAAGACACGACAGACAGGTTTAGCAGCGGATACTTTCTATGTAGGGCCTATCGCTTTTCAGCAGTGTTTACTCTTCAAAGACGTGTCGGCATTCACTTTCAGTCCCGAGTTGTTTTAGTGAGCACTATTATCATTTTCATGTGTTTTAAACCATATTGAATAGTATTTGTTCAACTACAATGCATATCTGTGTTGGCAACGTTTGCATCATAAGTGCATCATAAGAGAAACTACTGGATGATCATCACTCATCTGTTTTGACACATCAATTTATGATTAAGTGATTAAAAAAAATGTTATTGTTTCTTCATTTAGTGAAAACAGTGTAGACAGCTAACTTACGGTTTTTATTTTATTTTTTTTTTTTTTTTAAATTATGCTTATTATTTATTACTTTATTTACTTATTGTTATGAATGACCAATATTGTTGTAATTTTTTATAGAGAACATGATCAAACTTAAACCTGTTTGGAATTTTCAAAAATCAGAGAGCTGTTAAGTATCAGTGAAATGCCTTCCTCTCACCTAGCAAAAAAAAATCAGCAGCAGGCGACTAAATTAATCCTGAAAGTTGGAAGGTGAAGTTAGAGAAAATGATCTTAAAAACTGAAAAGTTAACTCAAGTTCCTATAACGTCGAGACACTCAGGATGCAGGCATTTGCGTGTTTACGTTGACTGACATTTTGTCGCCTCCAAAGAGTGTCAACTCCTGCCACCGCCTTCCCACGTTAGATGGAGGGCTGCACATGCTGGCGCGTCCATCGCACCAAACAGAACCCCCCCCATCTCTCTTGCCAGAAATAACAACACTCATACACTTTATCTGACGCTATTAAAAGCTGAGCACTGACTTACACACAATGGCATGCTCCCAGTGTAGCCCAGGAGACCAGAGCTCTTTCCATACAGTCACATTGTTGTGCACAGACATTTAGACATAAATATAACTATAATAACCTATTCGCTTCCTTTATAAAATTAGAACCCTTGGAAGCCAACTTCCATTTAGTGCATCAGTCAAATTCTAATAACTTAGTGATGGAAAGAATGAACAAAAAAACATTCTTTGGTTGAAGTATAGCCAAATATGTGACAAACTAAGCTAAATGGAAAGCCAGGACTTGAAACCTGATACAATTATGTAAAAAGAAATGTCATCGTTGGGGAGCGAAGACAAGCAACTGATTCATCCAGGACACTTAATACTGTAAATCAACTCAGCATGCTAAAGGCAAAGAGCCTTAGCCTCTGCTTACTGCCGGGCAGATTAATATTAATCCTTGGAAAAAGCCCACACACGTGCGAAAACATAATACTGTAATGTAAGGCTTCAAGATAGAGTACAGTTGCAACAATGTCGAGGTTTGGTGCAGAGGACCGAGGTCAGTCAAGGACAGACACAAGCTGTGACAACAGATACACGGCAGAAAGTTACTAAGAGGACTTGAAAAGACAGAAAGGAGAAAGCTCGGGGCCATCAGACACATAAACACGACTCCTGTGTACCACTGTGATACTGTGCCCATTGGATTCACTCTGTTGCAGGGCAGGCTCAGCATTTGAACTCAGCCTCTCAGAACAGAACAGAACTAGAGCATTCATATAATATGCAGATCTAATTCTCTAACCAAACAAATTTCCATTTTAGATGTATGCTTGCTATTTTAGCAATGAGGAAGTCTTTACACCTAAATATCCTCACAAATGTACACGTAGAGTGCTACAGCTAATGCCAGACTGTATGTAGGTCAAGCAGCAAACCGGTTATTACACAGATACTCGTTGCTATCAAGCAACATGGAGCTATACAGTACCATTAGGGGTGAGGGTTACATGTTTGATGTCAGTCACGTAAACAAGTGTGGACCATTTACAATTACAGTGCAAAGGTCCACGGTAGCACTGGTGAAATAACATTAGGAAGATGTAGAGCCGCGTGTGTGGGTCGGGACGTTGGGCGATCAAAGCAGCGTGCGGCTGTGTGCTTTGGTGCTGCAGAGAGCTCTGCAGTGCATGTGTGCACGTGAGAGAGAGTGCACGTGACAGGATGAGAGAAGAGCCCATCCATACCCCGTTCTGAAGACACTCGTCCCCCTCCTGACAAAATCAACCCTGCTTTCTGCACCAAGGCAGACGTCATATTTAGCCCTCTCACGTCCAGACTCAATTTTCCCCCAAATAGCAACATTTGTCCATTGTAATATGAGCATCAGCCCCTTTTAACCAGCATAATTTGGACACCACTCAGTCCAGGAAAAATGACACAGGCCTGACTAAAATTTGGTCTCTGTGTTGAGTTTTTTTTTCACACAACACTGAGTCATTAATCAATTGCTTGGAATCTAAAAGAGTACCCCAATTACCCTCCTACCTCTACTTATTCTCCTCACCTGGTGGTCTGTACCCGGATACTGGGCAGTAAAGAAGAAGAGAAGGCACACTCTTGGGGTCCAGAACCTAGTGGCCAGATGTTTCTGAGTGGGTACTATTATCCTTGGCCGTGCTCCAATACGCTGACCGAAGATCGTTTGAAGCCTTGGAGTGAGACAGAGAGACAGGTAAATGCACAGTATTAAAAAATGTAAATATAAAAATGAATGGATTAAGATTTATTTATTGTCATTGCACAATTAAGATGCCTCTTTTCATATTCCTCTCTAGCTTCATCCTCCTTCTGTTTCAAAAACAAACATCATATATGTGTAATTTCTAAAGCAGAGCAAGCCTGTCTCTCTAATGACTTTCTTGTACCACTTTCCATCTAAATCCATCTACAGCTCCCCTCAGGGCCAAAATAATGTATGGGATCTACATGGACACTTTACTGTAGCTAATAAGATGAACCAAACTGAATCATAAAGAACCAGTTCATCTTTAACTGCTGATGATACCATAACAGGCCGCTGTTGCCCATGTGTCTGATCAGGGCTGCAGCTCACAGTGCAAGCCAAGCTGACATAAGACGACTGCGACCTGGCCTAGTAACACCACACCTGAGACAGAGGCTGGGAGAGATGAGCCAACTGGAAGATGATGTCGCAGACAGAGGGCAGGGGATTGAATACAATGATCGGGGCACAGCAGAAGACAAGGACTGTGCCTGCATGATGCTACACCACTAAAACACTGGCTTGCATGGAGATACACGCTGAGGTTTGCCAACAAATATCACTTCAGTGCAGATGTTGCTAAAAGGTCAAACACACGCAACCACACACACAACAACAACAAAAAAAAACCTGTTCAAAAATAGAAACTCTTTCGTTGACCTCTACTTTGCCATGAAGGATGCATTACAGTGCATTTCTCCGGAGGCCAAACCCCATAAGTGCACTTTAAATGAGTGAGTGACTAATTAGAATTCACTCTAAATAACACATGCAGTAGGAAGAACAATGTGTTCTTCACAACAAGGAACACATGCACACATTGTGGTGACTTCACAATAATGTAATAACTGAGTCCTTCATTGGCAAATACAGATTGAAGAGCACTAGAGTGGACAATGACCACTGCTTGGATTTATTATAGGGAGGGAAAGGTTGTTGCAACAGTAAAATATGACGAAGAAGATGAAAAAGTAAAAAGGCACCGTTGGGAGTCAGTCAGAGACCAAACAGACAGATATGGATTCTAAATGAGCTGGCAAAGCCAACAACTGCTTCCAGCGGCCAGAGATGGTGAGAACAGCGGTTAAATATAAACTCAGAAATCCCTCAACACAAGGCCACTTAATGAGGGAGCCTGGACGGCAGTGTGGCAGCTACAGACAGCAAAGGGGGGGGGGGGCAGAAGGCAACTGGCAAAGGCCCAGCACTGTGACCGTTCACAGCACGATGGTCACTCATCGAATGGAACAGCTTCATGTTCTGTGCCCTCTCAATGACAAAGGGCACGCTCTCCGCCTCTGTCCAACTGGCCTCCTCGTCTCCCAGCACGCGGTCTGCTCTGATGCTGGACGCTTCTCCTCTCAAACAAGGCTCATAGCTACTCAGAAGAAATTAAGCTGCTGAGGAGATTGTCATATGCAGTCACAGGATTAAAGCTTGTCACACTTTCCATGACTGGGAGCATGACTGGTAAGTCAGCCCCAGCTCCGAAGGAGAACGTTGGCCCTGGCGGTCACCCTGTTGGATTGTGGTAAGCACCTGAAATATTAATAAGGTCAAAGAAGCGCTGCTGGCTCCAGGCCTAGGCCAAGCTTTGATACTTCAATGAGGTGCCAGCATAGTGTCACTTTCTCCCCACAGCAAAAGCCTGATCTGGTTTCATCAGCGTTAAGTGTCTATTTCTCTCTACGCTTTGACCTCAGAGGGAAGCCCTTGTCTGCCACTGTGACGATATGGACACCTATTTAAAGGTAACAGACACCGTCCTAAGGACACTGAGACTTGCTGGGGAATAAAAGGATCTACCCCGAGGCTGGATGACAGTATATTTGTGTTACTTTACAACCCTAATCATCAAAGAATGTTTTTGTCGCTGTGCCAAAGCTCACTGGGCTGCTACTCATCCCAGCGTGACCACAAGTGTGTGAAAGTCACGCTGAAAGTATGGGCCCGCGTCTCGCTGACAATTTAAAGTGGACAAATTTATACACTGGACTAAAACATGACCCGAAATGGTAAAGCAGCTCGAACAGATAAAACACATCCATAATGGTGAAAGCTAAAGTCACTAAATCCCACAGAAGACAACGCCAGCAAAAAAAAGGGTTGTGCATAAGCTCTCAGATCAGAGGTTTGGCAGATTAACAGGCCTGAATAATTGAATGTAAGAAGTGAGGGCAACAGACGTCACCGTACTCGAGGGCCAAGAGGCTGTGTGGCCTCAGTCCCAGCCATGAAGGGGGTGTCTGCTTTCTTACCGTCAGACCCTAATTAGGAAAGAAGCAGCAGAGATGTTGGCCTTTCAGAAGACATATCACTGGACAATTCTCAGTAAATAAAAATCCACAAAGATGATGTATTGTCGCAGGAAAGAGTAAATGCCCATGATCACAGTATATACTTGTGTTAATGTATTTCAATATACACTAACTGGCCTGATGACTCGTGATTTGTTATATGTGTTGCTGTGCTTTTGCTCGGTCTTGGCCCAGTCTCATCAGTCTAATCATCATACTAATAAACAAGTTGTCGGCAAGTGTGCGCTGGATGTTTTTAATGTCCCAGAGTGTCGTACTACCACGGGGTTAAGGAGGGAAACACTGATGTAATGACACCGACACATCAAACCACTGCATTCAGGGAATTCAGTCTGTTTAACGTGCTGTTGGACGGAGGTTACTTCAGCCAAGTCAGTCAGAGGTTCAGTCAAAATCCTTAGCTGATTATGAAAGGCCATAAAAAAAAGAAAGTATGTCCATAACGGGAAATACAAAATGTCCCTGACAGACTCTGATAACAAGAAACATGACAATCTACAGGACCGTAACCTCAGAATTAATAAACGTAACTGCTGATCGAGTATTCAAGGATCAGTGCTGGTACACGCACATTTTACTGACTGAGATAACCCATAGTCATTCCTAATAGTTGTGTTTCCTGAGTATCTATTGAGAATGATGTTTACATGTTATACATAAGTTGCTGTTGCTATCGTTAACCACATGGAGAACAGTAAAGGTACATGAGCTAGCGTTAGCGCCAGTTTGTATGGCTGGCGTTAGCCGTGAATTGAACTGTACCGCTAGCAGGCGTTGGTGTTTTAGGCTTTGTACAAATGCTACAGCCGCTATGTTTGGCGTTACGTCTGCGTAATATGCCATAAATATCTGCTGGGTGCTACAAAGTATGCAAAAAAATTACCTCTTCATCACTTTCTCAACAGAGTCCACGCAGACTTTTAAATGTGCGGTTTCCGGTTCCCACGGGTGACTCTGATTGGTCCACTAGGCCGGAAGTAACTGTTTGGATGCCATGGCAACCGGGACAGCAACGTCCGCACACGCTCGATTGTGGATGTTCATTCCTTCAAAGATTAGCGAGCACGACAACCCCAATAGCTGACTGACAGCAATTTAAACGAAACACGTTGAGTTGTGACGTTTGCAAATTTTCAGATTTTAAAATGTCAATATTTGATTCCATATTGATATATTTTGGAAAAACAATAGGTCCTTTTCATTGGAAGTTTGTACTTACACCGTAAGTGTACTTAGTCACAGCGACCAGGACCCTTTAGCGAACCTTAGTTAAACCTTTCAAATGTACCCCGCAAAATTGCAAAATTGTTAAATTACTTCCCATGATTACTTGTAAAAACTAAAAATTGGCCATAATCATGTTGTTGCATCTTCTACAATTGTTGCAGATCAAGGTTATATAATAGGTCATGAACTTGAGTTTGCAGAGGCAGACAGAGAGAGAGGCGAGAGCGTGGATGGGTGTGAGTGGGTGTGTGTGCCTGTGGGGGGGATCAGCAGTCAGGCCCCAGACAGATATCAATAGACAAATGCTTTAGATGTTCAGGGGGACACTCAATCTTGCCAGTGGGGTTTTCAATTTGTGTGTTTATGTGTGTGTGCTGCTGATTGTGGGAGGGACGGGGGAAGACGAGATGTTTTCTTTACGTGTGCAAGTGATTCCTGGATCCAACCCTGCAGTGATCGCTTGTCATCTTCCTGTCCCTCTGTGATGTATTACTGAGCTTGTATTTTAAATTTCCTCATATATCAGACGTTTGACAGATGGTGGATGAACTACGGATGCTCCCCCGACGTGACAAAAAGCATAAATACACATGCTGAAATACACTCAGGCTGATTCACGTTTTAATTCAGTCACTGGCGGAAGCTTTGCACTGATTTAGGATGAAAAACCAGTTCAAGAGCTGCAAGATCCAGGTCATTTATGTGAAATGAAAGCAAATTTATATGTTGCAGTCATTTTCATAATTAATTCATCACCTCATATTAATATTTTAGTTTTAGTTCTATTAAATTATTTTTATTTTGAAAACAACACAAAGGTTTTTAACGTCACATGTCAAAGACAACAGGAGAACTTTGCGTTTGTGAGTTGAGTGATTTACAGAGTGATGAATGTAATGCATGTGGGCGCTTTGGGACTGTGGGACTTGTGCACCTGGTAGTGTCCATCTCTAGTGAATGATGTCAGTAATCTTCTTATGGCATGAAGCATGCAGGGGTCAGTAAACTGCACAAAACCTCACAGCACTATTAGCATGTTTAGGTTTATGGCTCAATCTTAGAAACAAGCGTCAACCTGTGAGAAATTGCGAACAACATATGTTGATAAATGTATTTTATTTCCACACGTAGAAATTAAAAAGTTCCGAAAAATAGTCCCTTAAAAACAAAACAGCAACGATTGCAAACTTTCTTCAATTGCAGCTTTGATTTAGTGACGTCAATCTTCAACCCAGGCCTTTGCAAAGGTCAACACAGTGAGGAGAAACAACAACAGCGTGAATGACAACCAGACAGAGCAGCACAGAGAAACAAGTCGCCCTGCTGTCCTTGGAGCGGGTTCAAGGAACAGTGAGTGGGTTCGTTACTTTCTACTCAGCCAGTCTCACAAGACAATGCTTCCTTCTCAACTCAGAGGACAAAAGCAAGATCGTGCTCTGTTCTCCTAGACAGCTTTCCCTTGTTACACTGGGACTTTATCCATCGTGGTGGGTTATGTCACAGAAGCTCCACCACAAGGTCATCTTAGGAACAAATGCTGGCATACTTAAATATAGTCGCATTAACATAGTTAAAATGTGTTTGTGCTGTTTACAGTATCTATTGTATTAGGGGGAACCTGGGTTTGTGGCTGCGGTGAAAATCGTCGACAGCAAAATTTAACCTGCTACTATTTCAAAAAATCTTGGTGTGGCTACTCAGCAGATATGTAAAGGTTAATGCAGTGCTGCCAATCATCTGGTGCAATGGCATTACTCACTGTTCCACCTAGAGCTCATCCAGTTATGCAAATGCAACCGAAACTCTGTGAAATTTGCTGGGTAGAAGTCACTGCTGCTCCGGTTACGCAAGTCCGCGAGCGGTGCCAAATCAACCAGGACGTCCACGGGAAGCCTCCTGCCAGTGGAGCCACAGTGAATGGAGCAGTTCGAGCAAAAACATCCTCCACCCGCTGCCCGGGCCGCGCTTGCTTCACCTGTGGCTTTCATTCAAACGTCAGACTGATTGGGCGCAGACTGGCATCTTCATGACTTTCCAAGAAAAGCGGGGACAAAACCGCGAGTAAAACCAAACACAATGAATGAGGTGATGTCTTACGTAACTAAGCAGCACAGGATATCACAGGGTGAAAGGAGAAAGAAGAAAATCTATTAAAGGAATCTTTAGCTCAATCACCCTCGAACCTGCAAACACACTTACACAGACTCTCTTAATGCTTCGTTGTCATTTCATTATAGTCTTTGTAATTATCATTGTTATCATTTTCAGGCAGGACAGACAAATAATCATTAAATGGCCAATCATCTATTTGTAATTCAAGGTGCCCATGCAATCATTCATGACAATAACTCGTTCATGATTTTTAATCACTGACTGAATATCACATTTCTTATCTCACGCACAGTCAAGCGATACTGTCCTGTTTCTATTTCGGGTTTATATTATGTGTTATCCAAATAAACCCCTTTAGGTTCATTCTGCATTTCATTCTTTGGTCTCTTTTTACTATTGCTGTCTTCTTAGTGGGTTTTGTGTGTGCGTTTCTAAACGCACGCCAGAACATTTTGCGCCTTTTCCGACAGCCTCCTGCATCGTTAGTCTTCCGAACCATTTTCCCTGTCTTCATTATCAATGCACTGCTGATTAGCACATCACCACAGAGCGCCGGCCGGCCATTCATTCAGTCTTCAATGGTGTGACGTAAATCCCTGACCTGTTTAGTGCCCTGTGGCCTGGACTTGCTCTGTTGCACGGTGGCTCTCTTGCCTGTACATGTTTCAGCTGGCACTCAGACAGGTTACAGCAGCTGGGACGGAGCCAGAATCTCCAAATGTGCCACAGGAGGTCCCACAAACATGCTGCAGCCCTGCCGAAGGTCCTCTGGCATGAGGTGATGTTTAAAAGTGTAACAGCCTGTGTTTCTTACATAACTGCCTTTTTGCAGCACCTAATGTGTCCTATGTGGCTGCTAAACCATACAACTATAAAGGTATCTAAGACTACTTCCATTAGTGTTTTTGTCATAGACTGATGTTATTCGAAATTAGTATTTGTTCAGATTAAGTAAACTAAGCATATGTGTAGTCGAAGAATAAAATAATCATGTTTTTTTCTGTTCATCAATTCCAGTTCCAATTGAGGCTTTGGTTATGTAGTTCATGTTGTTTCATGGTTGAAACTCTGTACTGCCATCTACTGGCACTACTATGGAAAATACCAGTTGCATGTTCTAAAATAGACAAGCTGCAGATAAGATGAGTCTATAAACTCTTCAGGTTTAAGTGTTGAGCACTCTCATATACTCCATCAGTCTAAGCAAGAAATAAAGCCGAGTAGGGTGCAGTATGTCTGCATGTGATCATGGCTTTGGACAAGTGTGGCTGCCTAGAAAAACGGATGACCTTATAAATCTGAAATGGTAAGTTCAATAATATTAATAACCACATGTTACTCTGCCGAAACCCGGGATCGAACCAGGGACCTTTAGATCTTCAGTCTAACGCTCTCCCAACTGAGCTATTTCGGCTCGAGAAAACCTTCGCTCGCTCCACTCAACGGCAGATGTCGCTCTTCATATTAATTGAGGTTGCATTTTCACAAGTTACCGGTGTTTACATTTACCTGAAAGAAAGAAAAGTTATAACATACTGCGTCCTTCATCCCACATGGACGACCTTGTTGTTCCTACACTACACGGGAGCGCGTCGTTCCCACGCACCTAAAGCCCACGCAAGTGTTCGAACAACAGCCTTTAAACTAATGTAATGTATCGCGTTACTGGGATGAGACGCTCCTCGGGAATTAGTTCAGACGCGAAACACGACGAAACAAGTTTTCTGACGTTGGAAATCACCAGAGGTTGGTGAGATCCCACTCATACTGTTTTTTTAAAATTAGAATAAAGACATTTGCAACCAGACTAAAAAGGAGTCTGGGGGTTATAGGTTCGCTCAAAAATCTGAATTTCAGTATTCTTCAAATCTCAGTTTTCACATTGGAACCTCTCTTCAGTAGGTTCACAGAATATGCATTCTTTTCACCCAAATCAAATCCGGATTTCAACTAGCTCTATGCAAGTGCACCATCTACTGGACAAGGTGCTCACTACTGTACGCTATATTAATTACTTTATTTACTTATTGTACTGAACGTGGTTATATTGTCCATAAATAATACTACAATGTTTTTTTTACTTATGAAGTATCACAAATGCAATAGATCTACATGAATAATGAAATAATAATGTATTTGATTTTAGAAACACTGCAGGTACAATATTCTCATTAGATCAATACTTATGATAACTGAAGATTTAGGATCATAAAAGCATGGTTGACAGTAGAAAAATGGATGACTTTATAAATCTAAAATGGTAAGTTCCAATAACAATGTGTTAAGTTAAAGCCACACGAACTACTTGTGACTCTGCCGAAACCCGGGATCGAACCAGGGACCTTTAGATCTTCAGTCTAACGGTCTCCCAACTGAGCTATTTCGGCACGCAGCGTTGCAGCGTTCGCTCCTATCAACGGCAGATGTCGCTCTTCATATAGGGGGTTGCATTTTCACAAGTTACCGGTGTTTACATATACTTAAAAAAGGGATAAAAGTTATCACATATCCTTCATCCCACGTGGACGACCTTGTTGTTTTTACACGACACAGGAGCGTGTCGTTCCCACGCAGTCGAAAGCCCACGCAAGTGTTCGAACAACAGCCATTCAACCAATGTAATGTATCGCGTTACTGAGATGATACGCTCATCGGTAATTAGTTCAGACGCTAAACACGAGTTCAACGTTGAGCATGGCTAGATGTAACTCGACTGTAAAATTGGACTTTAACACAACCGCGTGGGCGGGACTGCTAGAATTAACACATACAAATAGCAACACCTACTCGCTCCCTGCCTTGTGATTGTTACGCAGTAACCGTGGACAAGTGCATGCTGTGTTCAACGCACACCCCTGAGACCCGCACGTACACGAGCTCGCTTATTTATTGCCTTAATGTATGGCTCCGTCCCTGCGGACCCGCTCCTTCTGCCACTGAGGGAATAATCACGGAGAGAACATCGTGTGTCAACCGGCGCAACAGTAAAACTCTTCCTTTTCTACGTTTGGACAAATAGTATTTGTATGTTGTTTTCAGAATTTCGTTTTGTAATTCATAGAAAATGATATAATCCTGACTACAAAACACAGGTAGTAAGACATACGGAATATTTCGTATTTACTATTGATATAATTAACCTCTGTAGTGATACATTCACACAAAAAGAAAACCATGGTAAAAATAGCAGAGACAGTATAATAATAACTTTTATTTAGTTTTACATTCAAGAATAGTGCGTGTCAAAGAAATGACATGTCACAAGCTGTTATTCCCACGTGTTTGACGATATGCGCTAAGTTTCTGTTTCTTTCTGTTTACTGACAGAGAACTGAAAAACTACTACTGATACATAAAAGGTCAGTCCATCATTACATACTGTATAAACTGAGCGACTCGCTCTATAGTCACATGTAATAAATCTAGATCTGTATTTACAACATGTACACCTTATGTCACAGAATTACTGTAGACACAAACCTAAAATTAGCCACAAATATAATACAACCCAAAACTATATACCCCTATGCAATATTTTCATGTTGTGTTGAACTGAACCAGTAAAGTAAGTACAGCTTTTGGAACCAGGGGCATGTTTTTTATGCAGTAACCAGACTAGGCCCATACATAAAAGGAAGATGGACAATAGGAAAAACAAGTGAAAACCAAACTGAAACCACTGCTTTTAGAAGATATTTAACAGTTCAATATAAACAATGACTCATGTCAAAAGGCAACATTATTTATTCCTACGCCCTATAATGACAAACAAACAAACAAACAAATAAATAAATAAATAAAGTTTGTAGCAGATGTTAACCTTGCAGTGCGGTAAAAACTCTGAAAGCTTGGTGACATTAAATAATCAATAATAAATTAGTTGCAATTAGAGACGATTTTGGTCCATGCCCCCGGTGCTTAAGGTGCTACGTTTATTTATAATCATAGCACCCATCACCTTCTGACACCAGCAGAAGGCTGCACTGTAACTTTAGCTCTGCCTGTTCAGTTATGGACTGTCTGGAAATGTATACAGAGTCACCAGATCAAATGTACTCTGTCAGTTATAAATCAAAGATTTATGATCTAAAATGATGGTTTAGTAAACAACAGTCTTTTATGCAAACAGGCCAGAGTCTCTCATTAGGTAAAGCTCAGTCATTAACAATTTCTATGTACTTCATTAAAATCGGACAAAGGGGAAAGCATTTCATTCTTGACATATTTCGGATCTACGTTAATCCATCATCTTATTCAGGCGAGAGTGAGATCTGGTTCCTCTGTAGGGGAGTGAGTTCATTTCCCAGTTCAAACTACCCCTGCACTCTAAACAAACCATGGACAAATTTGTAAACACTGTCAAATTTGAGGTCGCACGCTGAAGCAAAAGTGCCTTAACTACGTCCTGATTCCCTGCCTCGTGTCCTCTGCCCTGCTCCCCGTGGCCCTTCTAAAGCTGACGTCTGGACACAACACACGGCACGTACACCATAGAGCTGAATTAAGGCAGACACAATACTAAATACATCTATATTTATGTGTTTGAAGGGTCTCAGAGTTCTGAAGCTGCCTTGGATCATTTGAGTGGGACCAATGAGAACCGTCACAGACGTCCTCTGCTGGATGAAGACGTAAGCGCCTCTGCGACGCTCCTCTATCGTTCATGTCCACATGTAAACACACTGCACTGGGGGAGTGCTGGTATATACACCTGCGTGTGCGTGAGCCCACTCTGGACCCCACTGACGCCAGCGTCCCGCTTCTGCCGCCGGACCCGCTGCTGGTGGCTGCGGTGAAAAGGAGGCCGAAGCGTGTGGAAACTTCCTCCACTCGCTTCACGCGCTGGTGAGTTTCGTAATGCAAACACACCTGTGGCTCCGTGCTGTTTCTTTATAGTTGTATTAGCACAGCCCACGTGTGTGGCTCTCACAGGGCCTCTGCCAGGCACCGGTCAGTGCCTTCGCTCGCCTCCAGGCGCACCTGCCGGCTGGTCTTCCTGGTCTCCACCCAGGAGTTGTGGATGACGGTGCCGCCCGGCGAGGGGTCCACTTGGAGCAGCGACACCACCCTCTTCTTGACCTTGGCGCGGAGGGCGCGGCGCAGCTTCTGCCGGGTGAATGCGTAGAGCACGGGGTGGGACACGGTGGTGCCGTACGCCAGGGCCAGGAACCACAGGCGGCAGCTGACCAGGGCGTCGCTGGGGCCGATGCCCAGGATCAGCAGGTTGGTGACGGACAGCGGGGCCCAGCAGGCCAGGAAGGTGGTGATGATGATGAGGGACATCCTGAACACGCGCCTCTGCCGCTCGCGCCGGTCCCTGTGGCGCCGCACCGCCCGCCGCAGGGCGATGATGGCCGACACGGACGCCTGGACGCCCACGGGCGCCGGCGTGGGCGTGGCCGCGCCCGCGACCAGCGGGGCGGACGACGACAGCGCGGGGGGGGAGGTGGCCGTGGGGGTGGGAGAGGGGGAGGGAATGAGGGGAGGGCGGGCGAGGTGCTTGCTGCCGTCGGCGGTGCAGCGCTCCCGCCCGGCCTCGGCGCCGGCCGCCGCGCCGACCTCGGCCTTCTTCTTCTTCTTCTTCGCCTGCCCCCCGCGGTGCCTCCGGCAGGACGGGCCCCTGGAGCGCTGGCTCCTCTTCATGTGTGAGCCGATGCGGATGTTCAGAGCCCTCAGGATCCTGGAGTACGTGAACAGCATGACGGTGACCGTGGTGAAGAAGATGGGCACCTGCAGGATCAGGTGGTAATACATGCTGAGGCCCGTGTGGGAGCCCTGCCCGCCCACACACAGCGCTGTCCTGTTGCGCCACTCTGGCGCCGCCGCCGCCGCCGCACCGCGCTCCTCCTCCGCGCCCCCGCCGCCGTCCCGCCACTGCGCCTCCAGGAACGGGAGGAAAAACACGGACGCCGAGGTGAGCCACACCGCCGCCAGGAGCAGCGCGGCGCGCCGCGGCGTCAGCAGCCGGTTGGCCGGCCGCACCGAGATGTCGTAGCGGTCCAGGCTGATGACCAGGACGTTGATGGCCGTGGCCACGCCGGCGAAGGTGGCGCACGCCTCGTGGAAGCAGCACACCAGCGCCAGGTGCCGCCCCGGCGGCAGCAGCGCCACGGCCGCGGTGAGCGGCAGGCACAGCACGCACACGGCCGCGTCCAGCACGTGCAGGTTGACCGTCACCATGTTGCTGACGGAGTCCACCAGGTTGGACTGGGAGCAGTAGAGCACCAGCACGGTCAGGTTGCTGCTGAAGCCCAGCACCAGCTCCAGCGTCAGGAACGCCGTGAGGGACGCCTGGAAGCCCAGGGAGTAAGGCGCGTACCAGGCCGCGGCGCCGGCGCCTCCCCCCTCCTCCTCCTGGAACACCCCCACTCCCTCCAGGCTGCCCACCATCCCCACCCACTCAGCGGTCGCTGGGCCTGGGGTGAAGCTGTCACTGTCCATGATCACTTCTAAGTCCTAATATATTGCACTGTATATCTGTCACGCAGTTGATGAGCTCCCATGATGCATCAGGTTGAGTCTACATGAGATAAACTGGTGGATGGCAGCTCTAGGGAAAAAGAAGCACAATAGACAGACAGATTAAAAATAAAGTCGATGTATCTGTGTTACAGTGTGTATCAGCATCGCTGCAGATCCTGCATTATGCATCAGTCCAGTCTTATCTGCTCTCCCCTCTGTTTCTCTGACTACCATTGTGGCTCAGTCGCTGCCTGAGACCTGCACACAAGCTGTCAGAAGTGAATGCCCCAATTGGCCGTCGCTAATTGAATGAAGTTATTTAATTAGCCCCGCAGGCTGTCAGCCGCCGTTTCATGAAGCAGTTAAAACTACACATTCAGCTAAACCGGTTATGATCCTGGCTCCAGCTGCACAGATGAGATGTTAAAAACACTAATACAGCTTAAGGTGCATAAGAGAGTGCTGCACCGACTCCACTTGAGTGATGATTAGCAGAACCTGGTGCTCAATAACAGTCGCAATTCAAGGAGCAACTACGAATAAGATCAGCAATCAGCTGAATAATCACAATCACGGCCTGTCGTCACAGAGTCTGGCAAAACGGCGGCGACGTCAAAACAAACAACGCAGCACATCATCCGTCAGCCTCTGCACAACTCCAGCGCGGCAGCGAGGCGTTCAGCTGAGTGATGGACTCCTCTTTTGCTCTTGTTTCCGTTGCCACGGCAACCGCACTACGAGGGATATAGATTAACGAGAGCGCGGGCGCCGTCGCATCGGAGAGTGTGACTCTGGGTAGTTTGGTGACACCGGGCGAGTAAGAGTGAGACGGTAGAGTTACAGCATCCCTCAGCGGGTGAGCGGAAATGTCAACAGGTGACTGCAATTGGAAGAGTCGGCTTCAATGGATGCGTTGCATATCGCCTTTAATAATGACTTCTGGTTCCTCCTGGAAACGAAAAACTAACACTCCTATTATTTTTGATAATATAAGAAAATTGCAGTCATCATGGAAACCACAAAAATGAAGGGTAAGGAATCGAGCCCATCAGACTTGCAGCTATTTTGCTTGACTCGTGCTGGAGGCTTCCTGCCGCTGCAGGCATGAGCACGGCGGCCGAGTGCCACCAGAGGAAACAGGAAGGCACACAGTAAGGAGAAAGAAATGAGCTGTGGAGACGTACAGTATCACCTGGGAGCGGGACACGCTGGAGCGCTGAGGCCAGATCACACAGAGCGCGAGCGAGTAGGAAGGAAGCGGAGCGGAGCGGAGCAGCCGCGCAGCGCTGGTAAACAAGCGGTCCCAGGGAGCAGCGCTGCCGGGGCTTTGTCTAATCTCAGGGCTTACATCAGTCGGCCCGACTGCAGCCGGTTTCCTGGTTCCCTCCAGTCCCCAGCAGACTGCGCGGGTCCCAGGAGGCCCAAAAGCTCTGTGATGAGTTGGACGCTGAGCGAAGGAAAGAGGAGCACTGCTGCCATTCCTGAAAGCGCAGGACTGCTGATCGTGCACGGCTCGTGTACATAATATGGAGATTTATTGTGAATCTGCCAAATAATGAAATGATGCCAATTGGTTCTCACTGTCTCAACGGTTGCGTTCCAAAGACCATTTATCTGAAGCAGGAGTGAGAAAAGTCAATGCGTACGACCTCGCTCCGACCCGAGGATCGGCTCCTGTCACACTGTTTATCATCCACATGCCGCTTATTAGGGAGCTCCTCCGCTCCGAGATGAAGAACCTGGACTTCCTGGGGAAAGCTTTTCCGTTCGCTTCTATTTCCAGGCGATAGCTGGAAACTGGAGAGGCAGGGAGGTGTGAAACTAACTGCATTTCTTAAGATGGCCTCCTAATTAAGTGGCCTGCGAGCGGAAGCCGCCCTCCGGGGAGCGCTCCGGGTGACGGGACCACGCTCAGGCTCTGCACAAGGCAATAATCGCACTTAGACCCTGATATATTGGGCGGTGGGAAAAGGTCAAATGAAGGTGATGCCTTTAATAATTGTACTGTACAGTCTCAGCAGCAGCTTCTCCCTTTAAACCCCTAATAAGTTATTGCGGCTGAATCTTTTACCTTGTGATAATGTGAGAAGCGAGATGCTGCTGGTAGGATGCACTTTTTACACCTTCATAAATAATTAATTATTTAATCATCCTGCAGTTGGTGCCTGATATCTATTTATTATTAAAGAGGCTTATTATATGGGCAAAAAATGCACTTAACATATTGATTTCATTCAGTAAAGTATTTAATATCACATCTGGAGCCTGACCCAATGTTTTGATGTAGTGGTTCTATGTTCTGTTAGATCTCAGTGAAGATGTATTTACATGTAAATATATTCCATGTGCGAAAGGTTATTTTTCTACATGACTTGTTGATTTATGAATGCAGCGAACCCACAGCAGCCCAGAGTGTAGCTGATACAAGAAGCTGTATTATATGTATTTATATGCTGTATTCACTCTTGTTTTACTGATCAGCGTCGGCCTCTTCTTGTAAACAGTCTGACTTGAATGCAGCAGTTTAGGCTCATTCCCCCGAGGGCAGAATGTTATTCTAGGAAATGTAGTCTATGAGAGCCGGCTTAGAAAAAGCAATCAAACTTTAAATGACTATCACAAAACTGCTCTCAAACACAAGCACGATGTCTTTAACACATTGGAGTCCATTTGTATCCGGATCCACTGTTTCCCACATAGCTTTTAGTGATTCCCTTCAACCTTTCCCCCCTCTGTTGTCAGGAGCCAGAACCTGTGTGACAAGAGACTATATGGCATGTATAATTGAACAACTCCAGTCCGTTCAGCTTTTCCCAGAAGTAACAAGTAGCGAGATTAAAAAGATGAAGGACAGGGAGGATAATCTTGCTATTCCTGCGAGACAAGGTGATGTAACAGGTTGTTAAAAGATGGGGATTCAGAAAAAAGTACATGAATAGAAACCGAATACATGTCGCGTTGTTTTGTTCAGGTCAATTTGTAAAACATTTTTCTATTATATTTTAAAAGATCCCCTGCAATGGACTTCGGGGTGAACCCCACCTCTCGTCCTCAGCTACACGGATAGGCTCCAGCCCCCCCGCGAATGGGAACAAGCGGTAGAAAATGGATGGATGAATTTTAAAGATCATGGGGTTTTTTGCATCATGTCTTTAAGACATTAGACATTGAGACATTAAATGTAAAAGGTCACTTGAATGAATTATGCAACCTCAACAAGGCTGTGTACTAATGCAACATGCTAATTAGCATCATACAATCTTAATGCGTAACATCATTTTACTTTGTTTATTGTTTTTAATGCTAGCTCATAGTGACATCACCATGTAGTTCTAGCAGTGTGATGATCAAGTTGCTTTTTGCAGTCCCATGGCGAGTTATAAAAAAGACATCTATCCTTAGTGTGTCGCTTGAATGAGTCTGATTATCACGTCTTTTGTTCTGAAAAGGCACAAATCGCTTGTAAAGACAGCGGCACCCCAACGCTTGGCAGCGCTGCGTTTGGAACAAAGCATTACTTAAGACAAAGCGGCGCCCAACAAGAGGAGCCGCAGTGAGTGGGAATGAGAACGCGCCGTGTCTACAGTAAACACCCACCGGCATGTGTGCGTGTGTAGCCTTCAGCCGCGCTCGCTGGTGAAGGTTAGGAGGCGCACTGTGCTGTGAGGAGACACGAGCTCCGATGTCACGGAGTCACACGAGCCGCAGGTGCTGCAGCCGCTCGTCCCCAGTGCAGTCGGACCGGAGCCGGCATCGCAGCAGGAGCCCCCGCGGAGCTGCAGCGCTGCACAGCAATATACAGATTACACAGCTGTAAACGTGGGGGATTATTTCCCTGCCAGTAGATTAAGTGTAAAACAATACAGGTTGAACACAGCTAGCGCGGACTTCCAGCTGGTCCCCAACGTTTTAGTGCATCAAACCTCATGAGGTCAGCGCATCCTCTGACCTTCAGATATAAAGATGATGCTGACGCTGCATTAGGATTACCATTTCATAAATGGAGCTATTGTGCACACTGCGAAGAGGTCACTTACATTGTTTTTCATGATAACATACATTTTCAACTGTCTTAACACAGGGTGCATTTATATATATTTAACTTCTGACACAACAGTTAGTCATATCTTCTAAATAATCTGCATGACTCATAAAAAGCAAGGATGTTCTGCCCAGCGTGTTTGTTTTACTTCACGTGATGCTTCCACCACACGTCTCCTCCAGATCCAGACTTAACCCTCATCTCAGGGAGGACGGAAGCAAGGTCACACATTCTGGATGCTTTATCGAACCTTTCCAGGGTTTTTACAACCCTCCATTGTAGCCGCACTCATGCCTCCCAGTATAATTTCTGTCCAGGACATAAATTTTTCAAATTTTCTTTTCTGACAACAAGACGGCATGAAATACACAGTAATACAGGCATTTCTGTAATAGAGAATATGATTTGACTTCTGTGACGTTTGTGGATATTTCTTATTTCTCATTGGACCAGGATGTAACTGACAAGGACGCACTTCCTTTTGGGGAACAAATCCATTATTCAGGCAGAATTTCCAAATGAGCAGTTCAGCTTTGAGCAAAGCACCCTGGCTTTTGCCGAAGGCCTTGATTTTGTCCTGTTGGTGGAATTATTTATCGCTGAATGGAAATACGGACCTGAAGCTACTGAAACTAGTCGCAGAAACAGAAAATAATAAGACGAGAATAAAAGGTGCAACTGACGGACGCTCAGCGGCCACTTGGTGAAAAGGGCCAATGTTCATGGAGGAAACTAATTTCCTAGTAAATTGGCTGCATGTTTCGCACGCAGGCGCGTATAAACTGGGTTCCTGCCTGCCAGTGTCCAACCGGGCTTCAGCCCTTGATGTTCAGAAGCAGAAGGCAGCGATGGCCGAGCGGAGACGCAGCCCACACGCTTTGATCAGGACTTCTTCCCTTTTGTTTCTCGGCAGCGCGGACGTGGAAGCAAACAACCTCTGCCTTCTGTTACTGCTCATCACACCTGCTGGGCCTCGCTGCTTTTTCTCTTCATCCCTTATTTTTTTAAGCCAGTGTTTCCCCCCCCCCCCCCCAGTGTCCTGCTGTTTGTAATGAGCGGCTGAGACAGACGCACAGCGCAGAAAAGGATGGGAGTTTAATAAGAGTATACATCAGTTCACAGCTGCTGAGCCACACATTGTTCCATCTGACAAACTCTAATGGACACTGTTCGTCTTATTGGACTCTCTTAGATGAGCTGCAACATGTTGGTCCGTCATAAAGCTCGTTTTTAATATTTTAAAATGTCACATTTTACAGGCCCAGACAAGTGTGCACTAATTGCTTGAATGTGCAATTAAAAGAGAAGACGGAAGCACAACTTTAGAACAAAGAAAACCTGAGGGACAGTGAGACTAAATGATATAAGTCCTGGAGCATTTGATTTATTTTTAAATCCTGTCTGTGCCCGAGGCTGATGGAGCGCAGCAACGGAGAAGAGACGCGACCGCTCGCGCACCATCCAGCGTGTTTGCACCAGCGTGTTTGCGGCGGGCTGAGGGGAGAACTCCCTCGGGAGCGTGGGAGAAAACACGCGGCCTCGGAGCACGGAACTGTGTCAGGCACCCACTCCCACGCACAGCCCGAGGTTCCTGACGAAGCCCACGTCTCTCCCGCTCAATCGATAGAGTATTTAGCGGAGCTCGGTGCGCCGCAAGCCGCCGGTCTGCGCGCTTTACGCAGCGCGAGGCGAAGCTGCCCGTTCCCGCCATCGCATGAAGTAAACACGCAAACTTAGACGTGTAATAGGTGGAATAACAACAGTTTGTAAAGATTAAGCGCGATGTCCACGCGACGGGTGACACGTTTGGCTAAAACATCGAGCAGCAATAAACGCCTGTAGCGTCTGCGTAAAAGTTCAACTGTAGCCCGAACTGTCGTTTCCGTAACGTTTAACTGCTCGTCCATTGCGCTAAAGTGGAATTACTGCATGTTTCTCACCTTTAATGGGTGCTGGATCGATGGAGTCCAAACGTGCCCCCTGCTGCGCATCGCGTTCAAACACGCGCGTTTTGTTGGAAAAGACCGTTTCCACGACGCAAACGCTCTTACCTGCTGTGTTCGTCCGTCCACGTCCGTGATCGGAGTGCGCGCGGACGAAGAGCCGTTCCGTTTATGTGGCGAAGCAACGAGCACACGATCAGCAGCGCGAGCGGCGCATCCGCCTGCAGCCGCTACGACCCCGCTCAGTCGGACGCCTCGCGTGCGCCCCGGTGTCAGGACTGACCGGGGGGGAAGGGGGGGGGGGCGCAAATACCACCAAGGTCAGAGCACAGGTGAAGCTTCAGCAGTTTGTGCCGTCAAGGTTTGTGTGTAACACAAAATAAATTCAGGCAATTTCTGGTGAGTATTTA
Source organism: Betta splendens (assembly GCF_900634795.4). Taxonomy (NCBI): domain Eukaryota; kingdom Metazoa; phylum Chordata; class Actinopteri; order Anabantiformes; family Osphronemidae; genus Betta; species Betta splendens. Next base: position 1,031,363 of record NC_040885.2, on the reverse strand, counting down.
TACAGTTTATTATGGCTTCAGTCAACACAGGCATATTTATAGCCATAACGGCAGCCATTTTACATCATTAAAATACCAAGGGATAAAAACCACACTCCTATCATGTACATTAAGTGTACTTTAAAGGTGTAGAAAAATGTTTGATCTGCTGGAAAATCATTTGTAAACAGTGAAATCCTTGCTTCCAGAGACACCGGGTTGAAGTGAGGCATGTAAGAGCATATGGCCCGTTGTGGCTGTTGTGTTGTGTTGTGTGACCACAGTTCATGCATTGTAACCAACTGGAAAACGCCACTGCCTCCGTCCATTATCTCTCCCCGCTTCGACGACAACATCCAACAGCGCATCCAGACGAACACAAACCATGTTTGTTGCAACTCGTGAAAAACAAACACAAGAACCTGACCTTTCCTGTTGTCGCAATGATTGTTTTTTTTGTTGTTTTTTTTCAAAACAAAAGATAAGCAGCCCGTGACAGAAGGTCGAACCCGAGCAGAGTCGCACTCTGACATTCGACCCATAAACCAGCGTCTGCCTCATTACAGACCAAACACCCCATCGTCAGGTCTGTGCTCAGCTTTGGGCTGCTGCCGTCCAGGCCTTGATGGCCCAAATGGCATTTGTGCTACAAGCTAAACTCATCATCTCTCAGCATAATGGTTTGACATCTTCCCTCACCTGCCAGCTTTCCCCCTCCGTCCTGATTCTCAGGAGCAGGGTGAAGCTGATGGGGAAGTGGAGGCCACAGGACAATTACAGCAGCAGAGACACAGCTGAGCCTTCTGGCAATAACACCAACTGATCAGCAAACTGATCTGACCCAATATATGGAAACTTCTATTGACTTTTACAAACAGAGAAGTAAAAAAAGGGTTAGTTTTATTTATTCATCTCAACAGGGAAGGGAAATGACAAGTGTGAGTAAAAGTGCTTTCTAAGGAACATGCGGTGTTGGTTTCTACATTCATGAGACACAAACAATGTAACAGAGCAGGTGACTGCGAGGAGAGACTGTTCCAACGCCATGTTCCCAAAACACACAGGAAACCAGGACTTAGTCGGGTAAAGATCACCTCGACGTCGACGTAACATCTGCGCCTTGTTGAGCCCAACGTCGGACGCTGGGCTCCAGCTCCAGGCCGTCCTCAGTGGGAGCTCGTCCTCAGTGGGAGCTCCTCCCCATCAGCAGGCTCTGCAGCTGCCGGATGCGGCTCTCCCGCGGCAGCGCCAGCCTCTTCTCCGCCTGCTCCTCCTCCTCCAGCAGCTGCTCGATGTACCAGGAGGAGCCCAGCAAGATGTGGCCCGTGGCCTGCATGGAGAAGATGGTCCATCGCAGCGCCTCCCTGGGGAGAGAGAGACGGTGGCGGGAGTCATCAATGAAACCGACGCCACGCAAAAAGGCACGTCTTCACCAGCTCTGCGTCAACTAATCCTCTGGTGGAGCTCCGTGCCAACGCAGGGAAACCAGCAGGTTTCCGCGATGGCATAACAGCTCCTCTCTAAATTAATCTGGGTAAAAACCGGGCCTCTCTACTTTTATCTGGCCATTTCAACTCCGCCGCCCACACAGGTACAAACGTTAGAGGCTGCACACAATGCTGTTACAAAAGCAGCCTGTGGGAAGAGACCAGAGAAGAACTCGACCAGCTCACTCATTTATGAAACACTTGTGGAAAAACCACTGCTCCCTTTTCATTTGTGCATTACCAGACATGTACTTCCACATGAAGCACAGCATGAGTTCATCAAATAGAAATACCATCGCTTACTCACTTGAGCACCTTCTTGGCGGCGTAGCAGCGCAGGTCGTAGGACACGGAATAAGCGCCGTAGAGAGTCGCCTTCACGTTCAGGCAGCCAATGAAATCCTTGGGGTTGTTCTTGTAAAGGTCAAAGGTCACCTTGGCCAAATCCGTCCGGTGCTGCTTCCGGTGCTCGCTGAGCTGGTTCCGGGGGGTGCCGTTCTGTGGGGCGACAGACATGAGTCGGGCGAGGACGCGTTCCGTCTGGTTACGGAGGGAAGCTGCCGTCGGCGGTAATGAGAGGGGAAAATTACCACGGAGCAAGGTCAGCGCGAGGTCACTGCTGCTGTTCTTTAGAAGGGAGGGTGGGATGCAAATCACCACCAGCGTTATTTCTCTGGAAATTGATTGCTTTTAGGCGAACACCCTTCAAATCTCATGATACCTCTGGGACGGATTTATATTCAACCTCGGCCTCTCATTGCTCCTGAAATCATTTGGAAACTGATCTGTGCCTTCTGCTTTTGCACAATAACCGAAATGTAACTGGAGGATTACATGTTCTCTGCGTGTACCATTCATATTCACGGCTGCTGCCTTGAAAAAAACAGGTTTTCGACATCGGTCTAAACTCTACATATCAGACCATCTGTCATATCCAATGCTTAATAATAAACGTCCAGGCTTGTGTTGTGTGACAACGTAGGAATGATCATCAGGAGGGTAAATGCATACGTGATGTGGGGTCCACTTCTGCCCTTTGTCCAGCACCATGAGCACAGCGCTGTCGGCCAGCGTCTGGAAGAACTCCTCCGTGTCCACACCCGTGCCGTCCTCGTCCAGCACCAGGGCTCCAGCGCACGACACGTTCAACGAGTCGGTGACCTGCGAGACGAGGGAAGGACTTCACACGGCCGCTCCCCAGGTCGCACAGCCCCCACCCCCCGCCGCCCGCCCTCCGGCCTCACCTTGTCCATCAGGTCCCGCAGCGTGTCGGCCATGATGCCCTTTTTCACGCTGCGGTCGGCGTTCGTGACCCTGAAGGGCCTGGGCCGGGGGGACCGACCCGAGAGGAGCTGCTGGGTCATGGACGCGCTGGCCGTCACGCACCTGAGGAGGCACAGAAGACACCGGTCACTCGGTGCGGAAGTCCTCACCGTGGAACCTGGGAGCACGGAGCTGCGGTCTCACTTTGAGAGGGAGGTCGGACTGAGAATGCTGAGAGACTTCATGGCATAATCCATCTACGACCACACAACCTGCAACTGGAACAGATGTTTATTCAGCACATTTCATCATCGGCGACAGCTGTTTATGTTTGAGCGGGCGTTCATGGCTATGCACAACATTTGTAAATAGTCATCTGGACTTCCTCTACACAAAAACTTAAGAGATTTAAAGTTTCACAATCCCACTCAGTGGTGTGTAATGGCCAGACACTAAATACTGAGCAAGGCTAGAAATAGTTAGAGAGAATTAACTTCCTTATTTAACAAATAACACACATTCCACAATAAAGTCCTGATTAACACCGAATAAAAACCTACATAAGTAACCTCACACTTACAGAGTGGTGTTTCTTCCCCAGTCGATTCCTGGCCGTCTTTATTTTGCTGCTGCTGCCGATTTAAACACTAAACCTCTGCGAGAACGCTCCCTCTCGTCCCGTCGCCGCTTCTTGCACCACTTGGTCACTGAACTTTGTGCTAATGACTGTTGAGCTAGTTCAAGTCTGCAGCTTAATTGAGTAATTCTCTGAACACTCCCACTGACCCTGCCCAATCGAAGGCCCGGCTGCCGATTGTCATCCACAGTCACATTATTGCAACAGCTGCAGCCACAGCATCATACGGTTGGTAAATCAAGCATTCAACACATGTACACGTTTGAACTTTTATTTTGAAATGGTTAAACTTTGGCTGTTCGATCATACAACTGGTATATTTACTAGGATTATAACAGGCACCAATACAACTGACCCTCTGGTAAATCTGGTAAAGCACTAGGTCAAAGGTTAAAGGGTAATTAAAGCGCCAAGCTTCCCAAATGAGGTCATCATTAAAGACGCAGACGACACGTTTTTCGGGACAAGGTGTGTCAGACCTCCCTGTGTTATCACATATTGCACAACTGATGTAATCTGTTTGAACCAATGGTAGAACTTCAGGTATTTAAGAAAACTAGCAGCTGCTGCTGCTAATGTCACGGTAAACTTTAGTTCAGATAAAATACAGGGCGCAGACCGGAGTCACACTGCGCTTCCGTTGCGCAACCCTCACACAGCTGAGCTCCATACACACGGTTAGACTTTGCTCAGACGGGCTGATGTCTGCGACGTGAAGCCGAACTGAAGGAGCAGAGCGGCTTTCTGCGTCACCGGCCTTTATACGATTACCAAATCATCACAGGTTGTAATCTGACAGAACAGACAAAGCTGGAGCAGAAAGACAGAAGAGCGTCCATACTTACTTCCGCCGTGCTCCTCACGAGAAGCCGCCACTGCGTTGACGCCAATTAACACACCTGGCGTGAACGCAGCTAATTAACGGCCCCACTGACGCTAGACGGTCAGCATTCGTCCAAAAAGCTACACGGTGAAGTCTGCTACTCGAATAGATGAGCAGATAATCAGAAAAATTAAAGTCGCCTTTAGTCCAACTTTAATTGAATAGCTGGGTCGAGTCGAAAAAGAGCTGACTGGGCCCATAAGGACGTAAACGGATAAAAAAGTCGATAGAAGCAACGAGGACATCGTGTGGAGAGACGAGGAATTGCAGGCTGAAAACACGCTTCACTCTCCACATGGGTGTTACCCAGGTAAAATCGCTAAGGGGGATACCGTTTGACGCACAAAAAGGTCCGAAACATGTTTGGAAAAAAATAAAAAACAAGCAAAGAAGTGTTTCATTGTCAGGACTTAGCTTCTGATCATTAAGCTCTAGGTTTGGGAAGCAGCTATGTAGTTAACCCACATTATATGTGCTGCAGGTGCGAATGGCTCATTACAATAAGTTCAAATGATTTCCACTCAACAGCTACAGCAGATGCATCACATATAATATTAACAGTCTAATGATAATATTTCACTGAATGTGCATTTTGCCATACACATTCAGTAAATACTGCTTTGTACTAATATAATTAAAGGTTTCATCCTCTATTATTATTTTATTTAACATGCATATTTTTCGTTGCACTACGTTACTTGCGTGATTGCACCGTGTGTGTTACTAGTGTCCACAGCCCATCCGGGTTTATTTCCCGTCTCATCAGCAGCTACTGTAGCAGAAGTAAACTTGTCCCGGCTAATCTGCGAACCAACTTTAAACCCAAGTGAAAAGGCTAAATAAAGCGCGCCGTGCTCCAGAGGTCGTCACTCATTACATAAAGCAGTAGGCTGCAGTCACGCTGCCGCCGTGACAACTTCCTTCTGACGACTCGTGGGGTTCTTTAAGGAAACAACACAACTGTTGGGTCCTTTAGGACTCACAGAAATGTGGTCATTTCTAATATTATCATGACAGTATAAACAAGCCTGGGCTGCAACAATTAAGCTCTAATATTTATATAACTGCTTTATCATTTGTATATTTAGATGGTGGAGTCTTCACTGGTTTAATTATGCTGTGCTCTCAACCACAGTAATGATCATTTAAGTTGAGAATTGGCTTTAGCTACGATTCAAACTGTAACAGAGTGATAGGTGAATAAAGCCAAGGTCAAAATGAACCAGCGTGAATGAGGCGAGCAGTGTTTTCACCCTGTTGCTGCCCGTTTCACGCTCGCTGCAGAGCCCCCATGAGCACAAGGCATCGGACCTAAAATAGCTGTGACTTGTTTGTGAAACGTAGCCAGAATTAGTGAACAAAAGTCTATAGAAGGCGCCTGTTGTCAATATCCTGTGCGCGTTTTGTCCCGCTATCACTCATCAGGCCGCGCTGTGGGTGACGCAGGCTCATTTGGCTCGGACCCATTCATTTGTGTTTTATGGCTGCGCTGATGCTGGTGATGACACTAAGCGTGTCTGCTATCGCCGCTGCGTCGAAATGAATTGGACGTGAGGGGGGGGAGGGGGTGTGATTATCAGACTGGATTTAATTGAACAACCTTTGAATTCAAGATTACGCATGCAAACACACAAAAAGCAGCTGATTTCACAACCTGATCGGTTTCTGACTCGGAATAAGGTGAATAATGTTCAAGACAAAGGGTCAGTGTCATCTTCTGCTGTCGGACTTGGTTGGCTGTGTCCTGGTTGATGCTCAGCGTCATTCTCAGTCCGTCCGTGGAGTGTTTTCTTGTATATCAATTATTTTCAACTAGTAAAAAAGTAAAGCTAAGCTCTACAGAACACACATTGACCGTTTTTACCCAGACTAACATTGTTTCTGAAGCCAGGATTCCTCCATCAGATCCTCAAACTGCTCCCACCGCCGCCTCATTTCCTCTTGCCTATTCGTGCCATCAGTTCCGCATTGGCCGCAGCCTTGGTCCTCATGTCCTGGTTCTTGGCCAGGTCTATGAGGACGCTGAGGATGCTGGTGGGCACGTCGAGGGACAGGGCGAAGCGGGACCCCTGCTGGGCTCTCTTGGGCACCTGGGCGGCCGGGCGCGGCGCCCGCGCCCCCCTCGGCGCCGGCCGCCGCTGCTGCTCCGACTGGAGCAGCGAGTTCAAGGCGCCGCCGCGGCTCAGCAGGTCGGCGGCCAGCGCGTCCATCCGCGCGTCCTCGTGGAGCCTGGCGAGGGCGGCGCCGCTGCTCCTCTGGCCCGGGACCCAGCGGGGCAGCAGCAGAGCCAGGCAGAAGCACACGTACACGCTTCTCATGGTCGGCGCTGTCTGCGGGGGAGGAGGACACGACTGTGACCCTGCGAGACTTCACTCCGATCAGTGGGACGATCGCACAGCAGCCATTCACCGAAATACATCAATACAGTGGAATGTAACACTTCTCTAATATTCTCATTGTCATACATTGTTCTGATAAATACACAAGTGTCAATATAAGGATGGCTTCATCAAACTCTGACCTACTTCTCCTGTCAGTCCCAGTTTTTGCATTAATCATGCACTATTCTTTGACCCGTGCACACACACATACATTGTCAGATTTCATAATCCCAGTACTCACTCGGTGTCACCCCGTGAAAAGTCAGTAACTTGGCAAAAGGCACTTGTCGTCCGCGTGCTGCACGGCGGGGCTCGGCTGATGTCTCCTGTGTCCTGCGTCGCCGCTGCCGCTCCCGTGTGACTCGCGCTCGGATGCTGTGGAGTTGTGCCTCGTCCGCAGCCTCGTCTGCACCCACGTTGGTCCTCGCCGTGACACTGCCCCTTCCACGCTCGGCTTATCGCTGGCATCGCTGCACCCCGTCGCCCTCCCCTCCTTTCGTCTAATTTCCTCCACCCTCGCCGCTATCGTCCCTTCTAAAAATAACGCGCATCGTCGTGGCAATAGTTTGCCTCTAATAAGTTGGACAGTTGTCTCATTGCGCAGCCAAATCAAAGATGAACCAACTCCATTCATAAAATATCAACGCTCGGAAAAAATGTAAACACACAGAGACACAAATTATATTTCTAGTTTGTGTCCAGTGAAGTTTTGCTGCAGGTGTAAACAGTAGCCACAAAACATTTAAGGCTCTCACTTCACACACAAACATTTACTTCTGTTTAATGTATCATTGTGATTTTACTGTATCAGGACCTGAAAACAGTCATACACGCATACACTTGTGAAGATTGTACTCTATGTGTTACAGCACCATTAAAACAAAATGTCAACAAGGTACAAGAGCAGTTTTAATGATCTGCATTTAAAAACCAATTAACTGCAAAGAAAAAGAGATAGAAACGCGTTTCTTCCTTTTGACGGGCTTGATTCAGTACTCAGTCACTTCATGGAGTCAAATCTTCAGATCTGACTTTTCGTATAGCAGCCTTTAGTGCAGGTTACTGAGTGAAAGAGAATCCTCACGATGTATAAAATGGGACAGAAAATGGCACTTAAAGCAACAAGAGTCCTTAAAAGTACAGAACACAGAGGAGTCCTGCGGGTCAGACAGGAACAACAGGAGGGAATAAGAAGAAAGAGGCAGTTAGGCCCAGGAGGAAGATGCACACAGACAAAGCCTACCTCATTTCCTGAGTCACCTCCAGTGCAGCACATCAAGGGACTTCTCCTCATCCAACTAATGATATGAACAGTGTAAGAATAACCTGATGGTGAAGGTCTGGCGCCCTTAGGGGTCCACAGCATCATGAGCCCTCTCACTTACCCTCCGATCAACAAACATGGGTCACATAAATGTCACGTAGAACCAAATACACACTCCAGGCTCCTACCAGTAGTGTTGTCAGAGCACAGGATGACGCAGGAGCACGGAGAACGTTGGTCAACTGATGACTCAAAATACAGTTGATAGACTGTACAGTCATGGAAGGTCTTGGTTTTATCACTCTCACCCAAACTCATGCTCTAAACTGTGACGTCTATCGGATCATTCTGTCAATTGAAAATTGGACTATGGTTTATTTTCATTAATTAATTAACAGTGAACAGTCTGTTGTTGTGAAACATTTATTTTGGACATTGCACCCTAATTTGCTGTGTTAAATTTCTGGTGTGTGACATGTTTGCAATTAGAAGTTTTAAATGAATATGATTAAAGTAAATCAAACAAAACTAATAACACTAATATGAATGGCTCAAGTGACATAACTGTACAGCTAATGCCTTACTTTATAAATCTGCTGGACAGATGGACACAGATGTAGGTGCTACTACAGGGGTTTGGTGCCAACATGCAGCCACGTGGATGAAGGAGTGCAACCACAGACGACTCCTCTACAAACCGATCCACCACTGCTACTGTAAGTAATGTGTTTATGAATAATGGCCATACGCTGCAGGGGTTTACAGCATTTTATTTTTTATCAGAATGAGATCTTCTGTTATGTACAAGAAAGGACAGCAACGCATTACAGAGCTGATAAATATACTCTTGCTCCATTATAACCAGTACTGTATCCAGTTGTTGTTGTTTGGCTACCGGTGATGTCAAACAGATCTAGGCAATTCTCTCGCAGTCACGAGAGAATGAAAGCAGTTTGTGGTCGAGATGGAAAATAAGGAGCAATTTCGGACACTGGAAAACAACAACCTAGTACCTGAGCCAGTACATGCCACTGCGCGTTCTGTTGTAGTCGGGCAGCTGTTCAACGGGGCCTGGTGGATAAAGACAGTAGAGACAGATTAGAGGAAGTCATCATCATCTACGGCAAAAGCAATGAAAGTGTAGCAGTACTCACCGACGGCTGCAACAGCGGGACACTTGTCATAGATGTATTTGGAGCAGACGTCGCGGACCATTTTTGGGGTCACGGCCTGAGAAGACATGAAGCTGACGTCACAACTCATCCTGAAAACAGACTTGGAGGTATTTCGAGAAGATTCTGCTGTTTGTCTACTTACATCGATCCGAGCGTCCCACTCTGCCAAAGGAATACGGCGCCCGTAGTTCAGGATGTGTCTGCCGATGTCGTCACAAATTGGTGTTGTTCCTGAAAGAAAACACTTGTCTTGTGTTGTTCACAGGGGTATGCGTGTGTATGTATTTTTGTGGCTGCCACATTTAATACCATTAAGCTGTCCGATCAAGCTGGTTTTCACAGCATTCTTGCCTCTGGCCACATCACTCTCTGTCACGGTGGTACACAGATTCATCCTACGAGGAGTACACCCATCAAAACTCAACATGAGCATCATGTTACAGTGCTAACAGTTGATCAGTACTGAGAGTAGTATCTAGTTTTCTGATGTCATTACCCACCAAGCATTCTGGGACCAGTGCATCATATCATCAATGTGGTGTTTATCAGACACAAAGTAAATGCCCAGCAGGCCGGTGTCACTGTAGGAGCAGTGGAAGGTCTGGAAGCTGTGGCACAGCTTCTCCTCCACTGCCAGACGAGCCAGGCGGCTGCTCAGGTTCTGCACGAGAGGAGGATCATGCTTGTTAATGCTGGACTTTACAGTGAAATCGTGTCATACCTGAATCAGGTAATAGGTTAAAAATATTTGTTTCATTACCCAAAAATTTAAAAATGAGGGTGACCAATAATGTCTGATGACAGGAAGCATTATGGTTGCAAATGCCATTTTTCTACGTTTTAAGCTTTGTAAACTAAAACCCACAAAACAAGAACAAAAATATATCAACCTTTCCACCACCATAGGTGAGGTCATAGCTGCCAACAATGGCGTTGGCCACCATGAGGGGCACAATGTCTGGGCTGGCAGCACTGGCCCCCTCCACAGCAATGGCAATGTGTGCGAGAGGCAAAGCATCGTCACGCACACTGATCTGTAGAGTTAAAAAAAAAGAGAGATCAAAAACACTTAACCCAATATGTCTTGTTTAAAATTTCAGACCAAATAGATTGTTCATTTAAATACTTTACTGACATAATATCATACTGTACATCTCACCTCACTGCCTGTAAACCGGCAGGGGGACAACACAGGGATGGCATCTCCCTCATACTGAAAAGAAACCCCACTGAAGTGAGTTTTGGCCAGACCCACTAGCTCCTCATGGTTCACGCCTGTAAACAAAGCACATCACATAAACACAAAGCAAAAGCAGTCATTTGCAGCCTTTCTCCACATATCACAACACAACACTATCTTATCATATGCCAATGAACGATGGTCACTGGTTTCGAAACAGACATTGTTAGTTCTTGTAATGACTTGGCTCATTAAAACAAGGACTACGAGCTGTGGCCTCGGTTGTTCTCCACTATGACACACAGGACAAACTGTCAGATGTTGTGTCCAACACCTATTATTGGTACTGATGTCCTAGGTCTGTTAAGTGGGGTTGTTATGGTGCTTCTTATGGTAAATTCTAAGCCCAGTATTAGAAGGAAGAGGACCAACCTCCAGCAGCAGACAGCACCATACGAGGAGCCTTGTAATGACTGTTGATGTAATCCACTAAATCCTGTCGGGTCAGATTCCTGGGAAATTAAAAATGAAGCGTTATTTATTTGCATTAATTGAATAATAAATAGAAACATACATACATTGTGTTACAAGAATGTTGTAACACAATGTTCAACGCTGCATTAAGGCATATTACACATATGTATTTTGATAAAAAACAATTCTGCTCAGCCACAAGTGTTCAGATGTTTAGACTAATCTTAAATGGTCCCTGTTTGTGAGAGCATGTAATCAACCTTACTTGGCATTGGCTGAGGGTCCCAGCACACTTTGTCCCAGGCGAGTGCCCTGGAAGGCTGTGGCATGCAGCAGGTCCAGGCAAACTTCCTGCAGGTTGCTTTCAACTTCTTCAAGCTCACGGAGCACCACACCCCTCTGCTGTTCAATCTCAGCCTCGTTCAGTGAGCAGTTCTGCACCACCTCTGACAGCAGTTCTACAGCTGCAAGCACATAGGAATAAATAACTGTTAGCAAGATCAGACACAGAATACATCCCCTTTGTTTGAAGAGCATAGATTATAGTGATCCATACAATGCAAGGCTGACAAAAGAAGCTTACCCCATTGCTTATACATGCCATGGAAAAGGGTCTACATCATTTAAAACTATGAATTAAACAATTTCACAGCCAGATGTGGCTTCTCACCTTTAGGCAAGTCTTTCGCTAGGGTCTTCATGTAGTAAGCAGTGTGTTCCCGGGAGGTGTAGGCACTCAGGTGAGCACCCATTGACTCCACCTGCTGCTCCAAAGCTGTCTGAGGATACTTCTTGGTTCCCTGGTAGACAAGAAAAAATGTGAAGGCATTGATGGTATTGTTTTGATTAATAATACAGTATGGTTTTGATTGATATAAATTAATCTAATTTACCTTAAAAGCCAAGTGCTCCAAAAAGAAGCCTGTCCCATTGTTCTTCTCACTCTCATAGCGACTACCAGCACTGATCCATAATCCAACCTTTGACAAAGGGAAGAATGAGGATCATGCAATAACATTCTGTCAAACCACGGTTTTATGAGGACGGTTGTTGTGTACTTACAGTGCATGTGGCATGTCCAGTTTCTTCAGATGCAACCCTCAAGCCATTGTCTAGAGCTGTGAGACGTGTTTCAGGGAGTCCCAACAGGCTCTGGGCATAGCTGACTGAGGCCTGTCCGCGCCTCAGAGACAGCAGTATCGGCTAAAGTGAGCAGAGACACAAGAGTCAACAGGAATCGTGTCCACAACCTGTACTGTAGAAAGACTGTTGAAATGAGCATACTTTCATGTTTATACAAAAATACTTCCAATTCAAAATATAAAACATTGAATACCCAGCTTATTATATTCATAGAGACTATTATGTTACTATCTCTGGAGACTATGCACAGAACAGCAGCTGATATTGGCATATTTCTTTTTTTTTGGCTATGCTTAGCAATCCATATGCTCCATCTGAACTTATAAACTGATGACTGGGAGCTGAAAACGACTTCCCTCTCGTCTTCTGCTTAATAAAAACATGGTGTGATAAAAGAAAAACAAGCAACACAACATCAGTCATTCAACATCACCCAGTCGGTTTCGCACAAAATCTAAAATCCCAATCGATGCAGTTTGTGTTAAAAATAGTTGCACAGCAACAAAAAAACTGCAAATCTCAATATAAACAGACTTGTCAGTGCCAGCAAGTGTCTTGTCAAAGTCAAGCGCTAAGTGCTAGCCTCGGTTAGCCAGGAAGATCAGCTGCGTTACGAGGACAACAGAGGACGAACAACAGCTGCTTGTGAATTGAGGAGTATTATACTTCTATCATAAATCACAGATTCCAGTTGTGTGCACAAAACACTAATACTTTACGCCGAGCACTAGTTGTAAGCCTCAGAGCATCATTTTCCAGTTGACCTTGCATACACTGCTAGCTAACAAGTCCTGGTCGCTTTAGCTAGTTAGCCTGTTAGCAAGCAGTCCAGTATCTTAGCTACACCTCTTTCAGCACTGCGAGACAAAACACATGTCGTGTGTCTCACTTAGACATTTAACATTTCAAAAACGCTTTTCCGCCATTGATTGTGTTCTTACACTGCGGTTTTTGACCAGGGCTCGGCCCACGGTGCTCCCAACTCGGCATACGGACGCCGCCATTTCTCTGGAGGGTTGCAGAAAGCTAAAGGATGCGAACCGGCTGCGCTCGCGCTCTTCTTCGCCGTTACGTGAAAAAGTGCGTTTCCTCTTTAGCTGGGCATAGATCGCCGTCTACTGTTCAGTAGTATGTTCTAACTGGGTAATAGTTTTCTTTTTATTTACAATGTGTCCTCTGTGCATGTGAGGTGTGAAATTGCAATATCAACTCTAATCAGAATCAGGTATGAGCTGTGACAGATAACGAGCAGATGTTTTAAACAAAATGCTTGATCTGATATATTGTCATATATAAATAATCTCATTACAGGTCACACTAAAACATCTGGGCTTCCACAGCAATTGTATTGGCTTTGCTCGTTTAGGTAATATAATGAACTCCAAAGAATGACCCTCCTGCTTCTCCGTGAAACAGGAAAGGAAATATGGAGTGAGACTGAGCTCCTGTGGACGGAACAATGGAAAGGGCCAATGTTTCTTGCTGCCATTGTGTCTGCACCTTTCAACAGCGTTTGGACTGTTGTTTCTGCTGCATGGTCCTTCTCCTTTACAGGGCATCTGTGTTTCAGGGCAGGATGCTTTGGAGACATGAAGCCTTCAACATAAACTACTACATAACGTGGTTCTACTGATGCCTAGAGAATAGAAGAGCTAGGTTACTGTATGTCACTGCCACAATTGAACATTTGATTAATCAGAGAAAAGAAAAGTCTTTTTCGCCTGCCTGAATATGAGCTCAGATTCTCCTGTGTAACATGCCCTTCTAAACTGTAGTGTAGAGGCAATGTACGGAGGGAGACTGGTATTAATTTCCATCAATGCTCAAGGTGTTTTTGCATAACTTTTTCAGACCATATGTTGTCTGTAAATAAGTTAAAATAATGAAAATAAGTTTAATTTTAAGACAAAAAAAGAAAAACAAAAGATGATTGATGCAAAATATTAACACAGTAATTGTGGTCATTATAAAACTTTCTATGTTTTAGCTCATCTGCATGTTCTACCTGTGTGTTCTGTCTGTTATTTTTATACAGCCATCTTTCCTTCCTTTCCGACACTCACTTTTCAGCTCTCACTAGACTAGTTGTAAGGTTTTAAATTCAGGTTTCTTGCAGCAGATGCGCAAGGCATAAAAAAACCCACATTTAAATATTCCCCAAGGAGATGCCCAACAGTCAGTTTCAGGCCACGCATCAGTTGTGCATAATCACAATGAATGCTACCTTTCATGTCTCACTTCCCCTTCCAGATGTTCATTTAGTTTCAGAATTTTACCTCTCACTTATTCTGCCACACTCTTACACTTATCTGACTCACCTGTCCAGCTTATCAGGTGAGTACGGTCGGGGACGAGAGCACAAATAGCACTTTTATAGAACCTTGAGGTTGCTCGGTACCACACAGTTATAAGCAACCACTGGTGCACCTTAAACTTTGCGCCGTTCCACATACGGCACCATCTATTTAATTTGCCTGTTAACAGTTAGATTTCAGTCTTAGTCAGATATCAGATATCAAACTCACTGTTTGACAATGGCTCACACCTCACCTCTGCCCCTACACTTCACCCCAGGCTTGATGTTCCAGATGTTCTGTATGCCATCTATGTCCAGATGTGGACACAGTTCCCCCAGTCTCTGCAACAAGGCCTTGCAGCATCACTGTTTTTAACCTCCATCACTGAGGAAGAAAATCCATGCAACAGTGCTGAGATTCAGTAAAGCACTTTGTTTTTTTCTCTATTAAACTTATACACCCACCCAATTTAATAATATTTAAACCTTTATTTGTACAATATTTGTTTTGCTATTCATTTAAAACACCTAAAAAATGAATATTTAGATGTTATAATAATATGTTGAGCCCATTTTGCGATGGGCGGGGCAGCTCTACGTCACGGTGTCACGTGCGCGCTTCTGTCCTGACAGCAGCTCCAGCGACTCCCCGCACAACATTCAAATACGCGCAGCTCGAAAATATTATATATACAGTTCTGTATGTACAGTAACTATAATATTACGCATTACCGTATATCACGCCGGTAGGGGTACGCATCGCTATGTTATAAACCGCGCATATAAGGCCACTAAACACTCCTGGAATTATCTGCAGCTAACATGCTAACCGTCGGTTAACAGCTAACGTTAGCTCCGTCTTGAACTTTTCTCGGGAGGTTTAAGAGTCGATTCACAGTAAAATGTGCGGAAGAACTGCGTGCACGCTTGCTCCCGACGAGGTGAGACGAGCCTGCGCCTTCGGGAAGCGGGGAGGGCAGCGGAGACTGCCGCGCTGGAGGGATGGGGATGCGGAGAAATACAGACCTTCCTATAACAAGACTCCCCAGTCCACGAGTCCCGTCCTGCTGCCCCAGAGGCATTTTGACAAGGTAACAACACAGTGATGCCCGGCTGTGAGTCGGGACATAAATACAATGTAACGTTGATCGCGGTAACTTCCTAGATAACTTTATTTTGTGCCCCTATGTCCTCAGAATGCTCCTGAAGATGAGTATGTGTTGGCCTCCATGCGTTGGGGTCTGATACCTGCGTGGTTCAGAGAGAATGACCCCAGCAAGATGCAGTACAGCACCAGCAACTGTCGCAGTGAGAATATTTTAGAGAAGAAATCCTACAAAGTACGTACAGATTGTGATGCTGCTGGAGGCATTCTACAAATACCCGCTTGCAGTATGTTTTTTGCAGGTCTGAAGACATGAGTCTCTGATGACCTTATTTTCATACCAAAGGATCCCCTGGTGAAAGGACAGCGGTGCGTCATCCTGGCTGACGGATTTTATGAGTGGAAGAGGCAAGAGAAGACGAAGCAGCCTTTCTTTATCTACTTCCCTCAGGCACCTACCCAGATGAAAACAGAGGATCAGGATGACCGTAAATCCTCCCTTTCCAATAAGAATTCAGAGACAGAGGGTCCTCCAAAGGAGGCCTCTGAGGTTTGTGTTTCATTCTTTATAGCGCCGTGAACATTTGCTTTCATGTAGAACAAAAGTAGATGAAAAGCAACCGCGGCGGAAATTAAAGTGGGTGAAAATTTCCTGTGGGAGAGAAGCCAAGGCAAAGGCATACACGTGTCATCCAGTACATTTAAGATCTCATGCAGTATACCAGCAAACTAAAGACTGCAAATACCATAAACAGCACTTTCGGTGACAATTTTTTTATAATGGCCAGAATGAAGAAGAACTGGTTGAATGGAATGGCTGGAGGTTGTTGACCATGGCTGGTCTGTTTGATTGCTGGACCCCAGATGGTGGCGAACCCCTTTACACATACACTGTCATCACTGTGAATGCTTCCTCAAACCTGAAAGGCATCCATGACAGGTATGTAGAATTGATGAGAAAACATTTTATTTGTTATTTCTTTATGTCTATATGAAACACTAAGTTATAGCATGGTTGTGTTTAGGATGCCAGCAATCCTGGATGGAGAAGAAGAAGTGAGGAAATGGCTCAATTACGGGGAGGTTAAGTCTCTAGAAGCCCTGAAAATGCTACAGCCTAAAAACATTTTGACCTTTCACCCTGTGTCTTCACTAGTGAACAACTCACGCAACAACTCTCCCGAGTGCATTCAGCCCCTGGATCTTAACAGCAAAAAGGTATTAAATATACTGCTTACAGTAACTGGAAAATTGTGGTAACTGTGATCACCGATCCTTAGGAACCAAAGCCAACGGCAAGCAGTAAGATGATGATGAACTGGCTGGCCAAAGGTTCACCTTCAAAGAGAAAAGAGCCCGAGCCATGTGACAGTAAAGAGCATGAAAGCAAGCCAGAGGTTCAGCCAAAGCCTAAAGGTGCTCTGCAGCAGTGGCTTCAGGGATCCAGTAAGAAACCAAGAACAAAGTGAACATGATCAACCGGACTTAAAACACAGTTAAAGACTTTATAGATCTTGTTCCACTGTGTTGTCAATAGTTTGTATTGGATTTTCGGCATATTGTTCTATGAACTATATTAAAATATTCTTTTAATTATCACAATTTTATCAATAAATGTCAGAAATGAACACAACATGCATTATTCAATGTTTTATTTACCCTTATTACTTGAAACGCAAAGACATTTCCAAAGAATGTAGATGTTATGCATTTATCTTATTGATAATGATGAATGCCAGGACTTCCCCCTCACCTTTTTCTTGTTTCAAAGTTACAGTATGTATTCTAACTTTATGCATGTATCAATGACGTATTTCAAAGTTTGACATAATACAGATACGAACAGACAGTTAAAGATCTGATCGGTTAAAAGAAACGTCAAGCACTTAAACTGTTTGCCAACACGAGCATCTGGCAGAGTCAGATATGGAGATTTACAACCGAAGTTTCTGCATCCCCACGTCTTGATTCAGAGGTTTGCAAATATACAAAGTCTTGCAATAAATGGCAATAATAAGAAATGTACTAGCTAACAGTACTCGGTTATGAATGATATTTATACTCGAGAAAAACCCTCTCTCCTTTTCAGGACTATCAGGCAGAATGACACGCTGTCTTGATTGGTGCATTGCCATATTGAATATTGTACCAAGAATAACCGATTACAATATAAACCTTATTTTTTCCCAATGGAGGAAAAGCAAATAATATGTTAGGGACAGTACTTACACAGAGGAGCTGAGTCTGTATTCACACAATGTCAGCAACTAGAGCTACAATTGCTTTTCTTGTGGCTCCTAAATGAGATGTCTGAACCAGGATTCAGTTGTTGTGGAGGACAGCAAAGTGCAAAAGAAAAAAAAAAAAAGAATGTCATTACTGAATTCAATTCGAGCTGTGTCAATTCATCAGGTGGCACGTAAACATGACCCACACATGCTCCTTCACGCATTCTAAACTGCTTCAGCTGGCTCCCTGTTTGTGTATGGGATTATTTTTCATGAGGTAAAGTGAAACTGGTCAAATTCCACAACACACGAGTAAGACGGGTGGAACAGTGACAGTGGACTACTTATGCAGCAGTGGAAAAGAAAAACAAGCACCACTGCTCAAGAAACTTTGATTTCAAAAAAAGAAAATCAACTAAATTTGCTTTTCTAACTTCTAAACACAAACATACGGTTATTAATGCTTCAAATTACCACCTAAAGTATCCAAATAAAACTGGTTAGAACCAAAAGTGGGGTTCGAAAGCAACCATATACGTGAAAATTGAAAATGAGATTAGCCCAAACCACGACTGCTATGAAAAGGTACATGGAAAACATCAAGTAGTGAGCATCCTACGCTTGAATTGTATGTTTCCTTAAGATGTTCTTTGGGCTTGGAAATTCATATTTTTGATAGAAAATGTGTGTTTTGTATACATTAGGAAGTGAGTGTTTGTGTGTAGTAGTAGTAGTCGCAGTATACTCTACGAGTGGGACGCTGTTTGTATGTTCGGCTTTAGGAATTAACACAGTGGGCCACGGGAAAAGGGATATATAGACAAGGCAAGACAGGGTAATGGGGGCAGTGACAGCCCTCCGATGGTCCTCAGAGTCCTCAGCAGCTGCAGGTCTCTGCTGACGGCTTGGCTCGCTCGTTCCTGTCCAGCTTTATTGGCTCTGGGAACTCGTTGTACAACTCCACTTCAGTCTCCTGAAATCAAACAGGATAGGTCAGTAAGTGTCTTTGCAGTGTGCTGTACAACACGCAGTAGCATTCAGGCTAAATAATTTGAATTGAGGATTTTTACTAAGAGTCACTCAGAAAATTGTCTCAATCCTAGCTGTAATATTGATACTTTACCTGCTTAAGAGCGTTGCGTGCAATAGTCTGAAAGGCCTGCTCCACATTGATAGCCTCCTTGGCGCTTGTTTCAAAATATGGGATGTTGTTTTTGCTCTGACACCAAGCCTGTGCTCGTTTGGTTGTTACCTGAAACACAAAAGAAGGGAACTCACATAAAATTACCAACCACAACATCATATTTCATACAGAATCAGAATTGGAAGGCTAACCTGGCCATCTTTAGTGCGATTATGTGGACTAACCTGTCTGTTCTCCAAGTCGATCTTGTTGCCCAGCACCACAAATGGAAAATTCTCGGGGTCCCGGGGACTTGCCTGGATCAAGAACTCATCCCTCCAGCTGTCTAAAGTCTTGAAGGTGTTGGGTGCTGTCACATCAAACACCAGGACGCAGCAATCAGCTCCACGGTAGAATGCTACACCTAAGGACTGGAACCTCTCCTGACCTGCTGTGTCCCAAATCTGAGTTTCAAAATACGAGAAAGGTTAATACCATGTTTTCATCAGCAAATACTTTATATAAACTACATTACTGTTGTTGGGTCTATAATGATAAATTATTTTCAAGAATGATTTTACTCTTTAAATTATTAAGATAATTTCTTCAGTACCTGCATTGTGACAAGTCTGTCATCCACCATTACTTCTTTTGTCAAGAAATCAGCCCCTATTGTGGCTTTGTATTGGTTACTGAACTTCTTATTCACATACTGGTTCATCAGTGAAGTCTTCCCAACTCTACAAAACAGCATAAGACAGGCAACATTTAAAAGAGAATAATAAGAAATACCATGGCAGACATTACTTAAAATATTTGATTGGTGAGGCTCATGGAACTGTTGCTATTCTTAAATTACCCAGAGTCTCCAAGGATGATGACTTTGAGTAGTACTTTCTTTCTTGATGTCATTGTCCCACAGCTGTGAAGTGAAAAAAGCAGATTTGAGTGCAGAACAGAAACAGACGCCTCAATAGCCTTGTTCTGGCAATGACCAGAAGGTTTCACTCCAAGCCATCCAAATTTGTGTCTTAAAGTATAGTCCAAAAGAATGTTCCAGTTCTAGGGAACAGCCCCCGAGGCTTGAATTTCCTTCATTTGAAAAAGAAACAAAACACAGTAACAGGGGATAAGAGGGTAACAATGTACTCCGACACATGGAGCAACAAGAGAGTTTGAATAGAATTCTTCCAGTAAATAATAAAAAAAAGCTTTTAATGTAAGAGTGCAATGCTGGAGGCTGTTGATTTGACCTGACATTCTCTATTTTTTCCACCACAACAGATTTCTTTTGTTCTTTTATAGAACATATCTTGTTATATTTATGATTTCGACAATGTATTCACATTAAACATATTGTTGTTCTATTCCCGAGTCATCAATCTTTTATATCAATTTAAAACAAAAGATGGAACACACCCAGTTACAGTACCAAACTAATGTGTGATTGTCCCAGAAATTAATACCTGCCCAACCAAATGTACCTATCTACACACATGTTTAAATACGCTCCAGCATATTACATTAACATAGTGTTGTGCACTAAAACTGATCTGTACAAATGTTTTAAGAGATCACTGATCATTTGACTTTGGATGACTGTGCTTAGCAATGTAAACCTCTCAATAAAGGTGCAATGACCAAAGTTCAAACTCTATCGCTGACTTGATTAAATCATCATTTTAAATTGAATTCGACCTTTAAAAAGGAAAAACAGCAAAATAGCTTTAATTCGCAGGTCATTTTACGTTTTGTACACAAGTGTGGAAAAGAGACACTACTTTAATCCATTTAGTTATTATGAAGCAGAAGGAGCATAGAGCTGTCGGTGCGGCTCTCATAATCTGCACCTCATGACACTGTGTCAGTGACTGATCACATGGTTTAAAAACAGGACTAACGGAACCATGACTTGGCAAGCGCGATTAGCACACTGAGACTATTAGCAAAAGTCAGTACACGTACTGCCAATTGCCACAAATGTGATTAATGTGTCGGCCTACGTGGCTGTACATGTATCGATCCGACTTAACCGAATGACCACAAACGCATCTTGCAAAAGGTTAGCAATAGAGAAATCGTAAGGTTGAAGAGAAACGTTAGATGGCTATTCACACAAACGAAAGCAGAATCTAAAATACAGCTTTAGAGACGGATTATTATAGAATACAAATTCTAAAAGACAAGCAATCTAAGCAAGACGTTTCAAATAACGTTATCGTGTATGCTGTCAATTAGCCAACAATGCCGTGACAGTGTCTCTTATTTTAAGCTAACATTTGTTAGCTTAATACGTTTAATTGACAATTAGTATATATTAGTTAACAAGAGCCGTGCTGTTTACAACGTTCAATGCTAAAACCAAAAATGACGTTACCAGATACCAACCTGAGTGATGATCCCGCAGTAAAGTAATATCAAAAGTGGACTTCTCCGCTACCTCGGTCTGCAAGCGTTAGCCAACGCAAGGCTAGCTAACAGGCTAATATCTCCTATAAATGTCTGCCGTAACAAAGCAACACGTTTGGAGCGTCCACAGCTGAATAACCTACAATATCTAGTTTCCCAGTCTACCCTACTTGTGAAACTCAAAATTGCCACTGCAGATGTATGTGCCCTTCGTGTAACAGAAGCGAGCCTGTTAATCGTTGACGCTTGCTTTTCTTGTCAAGCTAACGTGCTAGCAGTTAGCCAAGTTCTGGCCACTTCCTCCAAAACAAGCTCTGACGGCGCCGCGTGACGTCACATTCTAGCCACGCCTTGTTGGACAGGAGCCGAGGAATTGGAACACTATCAATAAAAATTTATATAAAAATGTAATGCCACTTATCGCGGAGAGACTATGCATGTAAGCAGCCTTGACATCCGAGTCATCTCTCCACTAGCAACACATGAACACCTTAATAGTTAAATAGATATAATCTTAGATGCAATCTAATCAGAAACGCTTGCGTGAAGTGTCTCGCTCAAGGGACTTTTGTTTCCCTGGACCCATGACATAAAACATAAAAATATAAATATCAATGCAAAATTGACCAGCAGCTGGGCAAAGCAGGAGTGGAACATGGGCAGAGCAGGACAGTGTTATTTGTTGTCCAACTGACAGTAAGAAGCTGTTTTTATGACGTGAGGTTTATCAGGTACTGAAAGAGTCCATGTCCGGGGTGGGAGACATCAGTTGTTATCTGACTTGCACGTCGCTGGACAGATGGAAAGCTACAGCTGATCACCTTCACAATGCATTGAAGACTTTGCCTGTCTCTGGTAGTGACCCCACGTTGATGGAGCAGGTGATAACGGATTCAGTGATGTCTGTGTAGAACGGAACCAGCATCTTTATGATCATATCAAACAATGGTCTGAGGTTTGGTATAGATACTTTTACATGGACCTTTAAATATGTACAAGCACAATCCATCAAATTTGTATGTAACTGCAAAGAATATGCAACTTCGCCCCATAAACAGATATAAGCATGTGACTATTATTCGAAACGGTAAAGAATACATGGAAACTTTCTATCTTTGAATGAAACTAACACAGACGCCTAATGCAAAACAGTTTAATAATACTGTGGATTACAAAATGTCACATTATTCACTTGTAACTCTGCCGAAACCCGGGATCGAACCAGGGACCTTTAGATCTTCAGTCTAACGCTCTCCCAACTGAGCTATTTCGGCCTATAGAACAGGTCTCATGCACACGCTGGTAAGAAAGTACTAAGATTGTATAGAGACAATCCAACGAAGGACACAGAAACAAAAGTTCAATATGTTATTTTAACATAGTTTTGTATTTGTAAGGTAATTGTAGGCGTTTGTTACAGTTTTCCCATTATTTAGGAGTGACTATTGTTACGACGTCTGACCCGACGCGCGCTGTTACGTCATCGCGCCGGATTGAATGAAGCGTCATCTTTTCTGATGTAGAGCGGCACGGCGGCCTTTCTTCGCTGCTCTACATTCCTCCCAAGCTTTCCGCTTTTATCCCGGTTTCCAGCTCGTAACATCTTTAACCATGATCCGACGTTCGCAGTTCGTCGCCGCTTTGCTCCTGGGTCTGGCGGCTCTGAGCTCGCAGGTCTTAGCAGACGGGTTGGTGAACGAGGAGGTGAAGAGGACCGTGGACCTGAGCACTCATCTGGCTAAGATCACTGCGGAGATCGTGCTGTCCAACCACGGAGCCTCTGCCGTGCAGAGCTTCGTGTTAGGGGTGGAGGCTGACCTGGTTCCGCACCTGGCATACATCGGAGCCTCGGTGAGCCGAACCTACGCGACTGAAACAGCGCCAGAACCTCTGCTGTAGCTCCTGCAGGCCAGCTAGCTTTAGCCCGTTAGCTACTTTGAAGTAACTCCTTATTTATTCAGTTTGGCTCTGAAAAATCTTGCACTTCACGCATGTCGTGACAGCAAGAGTGCGGCTGAACTTAATTAGAGCACTTTGTCAAACGATGTTGGGATGCGATCAATTAATGCACTGAATGCTTGCTATTAGCCATGTGATGTGATTCATTGTGTTCCTGTGGGGCAGTGAACTCTACAAGCTTGGAGCCAAGTGGCCACAGTTAACTCATGAAGCTTTCTGTTCGTGTCTACTTCTAATGCAAATTACGGGCATGAAGTCTAACCCAGCGAAAAGCTTAATATAAATGAGAGAGACAGATTTTGAGTTGTGGAACAAGACGTTAACTTCCGCAGCGCCGCACGCTCTGTCAGTGGCTGAATGACACGTACGCGCTGGGCAGCTCACTTCCGCGTGTGACTGCGCAGGCCTGCCCCTTCCACAATGAATGAACATGTCCAGTGTACTTGGTGTGGAGAGAATAATAAGTTTAATTAAAAAATTTCTGCAGATAAAGGGCAACGAAGAGGAGGATGGCAACCTCGAACTGCAGCAAACCACAATTAATGGCCAGAGGTAAGCGATCAAAGTTTCTATGATTTAAGCAGATTCTGAAGCTTGTATAAACAACAAAGTTATGAAAACACACAACTAAGTCCTAACAGAAAGTATGTGTGCTTGGGTGTTAGTCATAATAAGTATATTTCATTTTGTGGGAAAAGGTACTTTGTGGCTGTTTTTCTATTGCTATATTTAAATAAATAAATGTTGTTACTAATGCAGTGAACCATTTGCATAATGTTACACAATGCTTCAGTGGTAAAAAATAAATGAATAGGATTTTTCATCCAGAAGTCAAAAATGACTGAATGAAAAAAAAACTAGTTGATCTGAAGCTCATATTTTACAGCAACAGAATGAAAATTACTCCCGTCCTGTGTCTTATCCATTCTCCTCTTTGTCATCTGTGTTTTGTGCAGTGGGGAGTTTTACAAAGTGCAGCTGCCCTCTAGTCTGGCACCTGGTGCTCAGCTCAAAGCAAAAGTGGAGATGACATTCAGCCACGTCCTCAAGCCCTTCCCCACACACATCACCCAGGCTGAGCGCCAGCTGGTGGTCTTTCAGGGGAACCATTACCTGTATTCCCCGTACCCCACCCGCAGCCAGACCACGCGGGTCCGTCTCGCTTCCAAGACTGTGGAGTTTTACACCAAGCTGGGCAACCCCAGCAAGAATGATGAGATCGTCGAGTACGGGCCCTTCCGTGATGTGGCTCCATTCAGTGAGGTACAGCTCTGTTCAGATAGAATGAGCGTGGATAGAACCTGCAAGAAAGTTGCTACAGCAATCCATTGTGTTTATGTTATCTACCATTCAGGATACAATGAAGATCCATTATGAAAACAACACACCCTTCCTCACCATTAGCAGCATTACTCGGACAATTGAGGTCTCGCACTGGGGCAACATTGCTGTGGAAGAGACTATTGACCTGAGGCACACGGGAGCCGTCCTGAAGGGGCCCTTTTCTCGTTACGATTACCAGCGGCAGTCGGACAGCGGCATCTCATCTGTCAAATCATTCAAGGTCTTGAAACGAGCCACCATTTTACTAACTTGCTTCTAATGTTTGGATGATGAGGATGGTAGTGCTGATAACTGTACCGGCTTTTTCTTTAACAGACTATCCTTCCTGCCTCAGCCCAGGATGTCTACTACAGGGATGAGATTGGAAACATCTCCACCTCCCATCTGCAGGTCCTGGACGACTCGGTGGAGGTTGAGATTAGACCCCGCTTCCCTTTGTTTGGAGGGTGGAAGACTCACTATATCATTGGTTACAATCTGCCCAGCTACGAGTATCTGTACACATTGGGTGAGTTGATCTTTATTTATTTTGATGATCTTGACTTTCCCACGTGATAAAGGTGGGAAATTCTGGTAGTGTTATGTCAATATGGTTTGAATGGTTTATTTTTTTTGTATTTTACTAACGCATCACTTGGTTTCCTAGGTGACCAGTATGCCCTGAAAATGAGGCTAGTGGATCACGTGTACGATGACCAGGTCATTGACTCGCTCACAGTGAAAATCATTCTTCCAGAGGGAGCCAGGTTAGTGATCTACAAATCTACAGTTTGTAAGGTTAGCTCGAGGTTTTTGCTTATTTCTTATGTCTCATTCTAACAGAAACATCCATATGGACACGCCTTATAAAATTGATCGTATGCCAAACCAGCTGCACTATACTTATCTGGATACGTTTGGCCGACCAGTGCTGGTTGCCACTAAGACCAACCTGGTGGAGCATCACATTCAGGATGTTGTGGTAAGACAATGATAGTAAAACAATTTCTCATCATTTTTTTGACTAAGGTTTTTACTTAGTCAACCCTCCTGGAGAATGTGTTGATACTGGTTCCTAAGAAATGACTGATTCAGTGCCAGTGTGATCTAACCAGTCTTTTCCTGCACTGCCATCTTCAGGACACAAGTGTTTTGACATCTGTGTTCCATTTTAATAGAAGATAAACAATGAAAACTTTTAAGGTTTATAGAGTATAACAATATGTGTAATAATAAACAGTGTAACTATTGGGGCTGCTTTTGAACTCCCCGATCTTGAGACTTGTTTAATGTTGACCTTTTATATATCATGGCTACACTTTGCTGCCAAGAGAAGAAAAGTGAATTTGTAAGTGTCTCCCTCTGTGTTTCCAGGTTCATTATAACTTCAATAAGATCCTGATGCTACAGGAGCCTCTGCTGGTTGTTGGGGCTTTTTACATCCTTTTCTTTACTGTCATTATCTATGTCCGTCTGGACTTCTCCATCACAAAGGTTTGTCCACCCGTGCACGTGTGAATACTCACCAATGCTTCCCTTCATTTCTAAGTGTTTTGCAAACGGTTCCATGTGTTCATTTACCTCTGTTCAGGATCCTGCTGCCGAGGTGCGCATGAAGGTGGCTTCTATTACAGAGCAGGTGCTGACTCTGGTTAACAAGCGCCTGGGCCTGTATCGCCACATGGACGAGGTGGTGAACCGCTACAAACAGTCCCGCGACACCGGGGCGCTGAACAGCGGCCGGAAGACTCTGGAGGCCGACCACCGCACCCTGACCAACGAGATCAGCTCGTTGCAGGCTCGCCTCAAAGCCGAGGGCTCCGACTTGGCCGATAAGGTGAGCGCCGTGTGAATTATCGCATGCTCATTAGACTGACAGTGTAGCGTGAGGCTCACCTACAGCCCCCCCCCCCTCTACCCGCGCTCACAGGTTGGGGAGGTGCAGAAGCTGGACGGCCAGGTGAAGGAGCTGGTGTGCCGCTCCTGCCAGGAGGCGGAGCGGCTGGTGGCAGGAAAGGTCAAGAAGGAGGCTTACATCGAGAGCGAGAAGAACCTGACGGGCAAGAAGCAGGAGCTGGTGAGCCGCATCGACAGTCTGCTGGACGCCCTCTAGACCGCGTCCTGCCACGCTAGCACACAGACGCGCTGAAGCATACGACCCAGAGCTTGTGAAGTAACAGCCTGGCACACAAGCTCTCTCTCACACACACACACACACGCGCGCGCACACACGTTATCGTCCTTAATCTCCGACGTGGACTTTCACCATCTCATCGTACAGTAGTGATGGGTTTATCCAAACACTTGTGCCTTGTGATAAACTTGAGGTCACTGCGTGTTCAGCTCCAGCCGCCAGCTCGCAATTGATGGCTTTGTTTGTTTTCTCGAGTTGAATTTCAATGTTCAGATCTGTTTTTTGTTCTCCCCACATTTATGGTTGAGGGACTTTTTTTTTTTTTTTTTTTTTTTGGAAACCAACAGCCGAAGGGCCCCAGTGTTTTCAGCCTCATGTCTTTACTCACACGCGCCGTATTCTACAGTCAGTCACCTCTACCTCTTATGTACAAAGGTGATAGTTTTGTTCAACCTTATCTCTTTTGCACTTACAACTTTTCTACTCGACCCTAACTGGCATTTCTATTTGAACAAATTTGAAGCTCTGATTCCGTGTCATCCCAAATGCTTATCGTTGATGTTTTTTGATGAGTCGCATTTTCTACATTTTGTATGTTGTTTTTTTTTCTTTTTTTTTTTGTAAGTGGTCTTTCGTGATCATGAGATTAGTGAATGCATGAGATTAGGTGGTATGTGAGAAAAGACATGGGGAATGAGGCGCCGCTATTCAATTGGGCAATACTATGAAATGCTGTTGAATTTGAAATAAAACCTTGAGATAAATCATCATTTAGTGTGTTTATTCACTTATGCTGCTGGTGTGTAAACGGACACCGTCCTCGTAGAAGCAGTACATTAAGTTGATCAAAAGAGGGCACACCTGTGTTAAGAACTAAAGAGTTACACTTCACAAGCTATTTTCTGTCTTTTAGTGACGCTGAAAGTTTTTCGGTCAAACACATGAAAACAAGAGCAGACAGTCTCACGGCTCCAAACCAAAATAAGTCACCTTTGTACCGCAAATGGATATCCATTTAAAACCGGCACTTGTGAGGGACTTTCCAGTACTTTGTTGCATTTCTTGTTTCACAGTAACCCCACCTATCTCCCCAGTTGCAGAGCAGCCAACCTGCCTCCATCACAGCCTGAGCCCAGGATAAACACAAGGGTCAGTGCAAGGTCATTGCTTTCCCTCTGAGGTCACCATGGGTCTTAACAGGTCATTTCCTGCTCCATAATAACAGGCCCCATTCCCTTCACAATGATAATGTTAACATATTGTATGTGCCATACAATAATCATTATGAAAATACACAGCAGGGGGAAAGCAAAGACAATGTCTGTTAGCGCCGATGCTTGGTGCTGAAGAAAGGCCACACAATGGCACTTTTTGTTTGTGTGTGCACCACAGTAGAGATTTGGAGAGAGCCGCGGAGTCTCGTTCTCCCAGCGCAGCGCCGCGGCGGACTGCTGCCGCTCGCACACGTCCAACTCAACACCGGGGACTGAGCTCACGTCTGCAGCGACGCTATCAGATCGCTGACTTTGAATGTTACACTGAAAGACTGGCACAGAATAGAACGAGCGAACTAAATCAGGTGTTCCTTACATCCGTGGGCTATTGCAGTAGAGCTACGATGAGGAGCTTCACCTTCATTAGTCATGTGGTCATCAGCACAATAAGGTTCATTTTCTTCTTTCACACAGTGTTTGATGATCCAGTGTCGTAGCTTAGGATCAGAACAGGCCACGTTTGAGCCACTTAATTGTATGACAGTCTGCGAGTATCACGCTGCTCGACCACTATGGCTTTTTAAACGATGCATTTGCGTCTCCATTGGGCTGCTGTGACATTGAGGGGAGCGGTGTCTAGCGCTGCGCAGTTTCAGCTCTGTCCTCTGGCCCAGGATGTGATTACTGGTCACAGAAGAACTGCGGTTTATCTGTTGGCGTAAGCCGAGCAGAATACTGTTTAAACCGGAATTCATGTGCAGCCCTGTATCCTGATGTGGCAAACTGAGTGTGTGCTTGAGGTGGATGGTGGGGTATGCGCAGGGTGTCGGACTGGTTGGGCCATGTGGTTGAGCTGTCACGGTCCTGCCTCAGTGGGTGATTATCTTCCTCTCCTGAAGTTTAGTAATGATACAAAGTGTGCTCTTTCTTGAGCTGCCAGGAAAATAATGAATATGCAGGGAAAGAAATGCGGAGTCAATTTAGGTATCAGTGGAAGGGGCTAATCCACAGGCCCCAGGCCTCGAGACGTGGGCGTGATTGATTACACGGAGGGCTCACCTGCAACACTCTCGCTCTTAATCTTTCTCGGTCTAAAATACATACAGAGACACGCTCACGCACACAAAGAGAGAGGCAGAAGTCACCAGTCAGGGAACAATATCCTGCTCAGAAGACCCTTCACGGCACACTCTCATAAATCACCCAGACAGAGCCGCCACCCTCACTGTCAGCATGTTATTATACCGACTCCTCCGCGCGTGCATTCATTGTTTCATTGGATTCGGTCCGGCCACAAAAGGATGCCATCGAACGAGCAACATGACTCGATTGTAAACTCAAGATTCACCTTCCAATTCCAACACACACACACACACACACACACACACACACACATCACCTGCGCTGATTTCGCCTGGCTCTGCTTAAAACACGCGTCCGTACAACAGCAGCCCTGTGCCGCACCGGGCCCCGTCCCTCGGCGCGGCCCATTCCTCAGTGACAGGGTGAGCGCACGGGGGACGCTGACGGGCGAGGAGCGGAGCGGATGAAAGCCCGGCGGCTCGGCGCCGGGGCCCCGCGTCCTGCGCAGGTGGCAGGTGCGATGTGGCCGGGCGCGGACGCGCGAGGGCGCGGAGCGGGGGGACAATGGAGGCGCCTGTGGGCCGCCGCGCAGCTGCGGCCGGCGGGGAGGAGCGCGGCTGACAGATCGGACAGGGAGACGGGCGGCGGAAGGGGAGGACGGCACGGGGGATGGAGAGGGGACTTCAAACGCGGGTGCAGAGAGACGCACGCATTCTTCTCTGGCACGGAGGAGGTGGGGAGCCTCAGTGCGCTGATGCGCTCGTGTGGTGTGGATGTTTACGCCCCGCGCGCCGCCTATATCGGTGCATATTGATGTCAACCTCCCTCTCCGTGTGGATTTGTATCGACGAGACAGTAATCCGCTTCCCCCGCCGACCTTGTGTGCAACTGTCCACAGCTCCCACTAAGACCCGCTGATCTCTGCCACATGGCGCTCCATCAAAGCGCTGATGCCCATGCCTCTCGTGGACGCGTGTGCCAGGCGCCACGCCCCCCGTGGCTAATATGTGCCCCCCCCATGCAAAGGAAGAGGAGCAGAGGAAGGTCTAATGCTGCTCCTTACACGTCCTGTCATCGTGGGCCACATGAAGGCAAATACAACAAAGCAGCATTCTGTTAAAACGGACTTGACTCTGAGCGTACACACACACACACACACACACACACACACACACACACACACACACACACTTCCTACTTTCTCTATTGGACCTGATTAGAGTGACAGGGGCACTTCCCATTGGCTGTGAGCGTGGCCCTCTCCTTCCCAGGGCAGCCAATTTCCCCTACTACACAGCTGATAGGAAACTTTGATTGTCCACTGAGCTCAGAAGACAAAGAGATTTTTCCTCTTGCAGTCCACATATCTCTCCATCACATGTCTACCTCGCTCCTCCTCCTCCTCTCCTCCAGCATCTCTCCTTCGTGAGTCTCCTCTCCTTATTTCCATGAGCTCATAGCTACTTTCTGCATTGCAGCTTGCGAGTCCATTAAACTGGCGCTGACTGCTTTGATGGGCAGGAAGTTTCGCTTTATGTGGTGACATCTGCATCCTGTGACACAATCCTGCCCTGTATACATGATCTACTGTCTTGGCTTACCACTGTCCTCTGATAGCATTCCTATAATTTAGTTCCGCGAGCACACGGGCGGATGCCGCTACCGGCGTTTGCGTGGCAGAATGTACTCAACCGAGAAAGAGGACGCGGTAAATGAGGCGTCTGAACGTGTGGAGCGGCCAACAGGAAACATCTCCCTCTCTCTCTCCACCCGTGACCTGCCCTCCCTGAGAACACGCTTCCTGTCAGAGCTCCTCTAACTTCCTGTGCAGTCACCGGGAATCCCAGCTGGAACATTCCAGCTGTGCACTTGCCCCCCCCCCCTCTCTCTCTCTCTTTCTCCGGGCTACTTGTTACAGTCTCTTAGTCGCTCAGTTTATCAGAAAATTTCATTCTAAATATAAAGTATCACACACACACACACACACACACACACACACACACACACACACACACACACACACACACACACACACACACACACACACACACACACTCGATTGTTCTGGCAGTGCTACTACATCCCCTCCTCGCCAGGGGTCGCTGTAGAACTGCGCATGTGATCCTGCGTGGCTCTGCAGCGTTAAACGGAGGAAACGCGGCTTCTCGGCCTCTCATTTACATTAGCGGCGCCAGCAGCGCGGGGAAATGCGCGGTGGCATTAGTCTAATGGTATTAAATGAAATGGCACATGCATGTTCATGAATGGGACTCCACGCGGGGGCCATATGGGGTGGGGAAAACAGGTTTGGTGACTTTGTGTATGACCTTTTCGGAAAGAGAGCTAATCCCGAGCTATAATAGACTCCGGGGCCGATATGGAAAACTGCTGCACCGTTATCTCGGTTGTCTAGGAGACCATCAGAGCACCGGGGCCGGTGGAGATGCCACGGTATTAAAAGGAGTGTGTGTATATTGGAAAATGTTTTCTTCTTTGTCGTAAGTGTCACTCATAAATACTGCATTACATCTCTCGCTCGACTATGGACGTGCGACCATTCCCCCGCTTATGTCGGGGCCCAGTCGTTATTTTTTCCGGCGTGTTGAAATTATAAATTCACATTTGAGGCTACGTGAAAAGGTCAGACATGAGAAAAGAGAAGGGAGGCGGCACGCGCGCCTCGTTGTTCGTTAAATGAAACTGCACTCGCCTGACATCAATTATAAAATCCAGTAGATCTGCTGTGTTCTAAATTATAACAGACACAGGTTGTTAACTAAATGCCACTGCAACTTATTTCAGCGTGAACACGGGCCCGTGCGAGGCCCGTCGGCTGCGGGGAGAGGGGCGCGGCCGCGGGCCCGAGCGCACGCGACGACGGGACGGCGCACGTTCCGTGGTCGCGAAGCTCGGGAGGACGTCGTCGTCGCGTCCCGATGTGTTTGTTAAGCGTTGTTAAGTCATTCGCCACAATACGATCATAGATGGAAACTGGGCTCGTCACGTTATCTGCAGTTGGAGCTGTTATCTACAGATAACCTGACATGTTAAAATAATACTTAAGCGTTTATCTGAAACATCTGCAGGTTTTGAGTTTGCAAACGTGTTATTGCTTTTTCTTTCCTTTACAAAAACCAAAAATAATCTTTTATCATAAAACATCTGAACCTAGCGGTGGCCTAAATTCAGCACACATCTATCCAAGGGCAGTAGATGGGACTAATAAGACAGATAAGCATCACATCAGCGTGATATATGTTTAATATAGCTTGTATTGATATGTAAAGTGTGTGTACCGAGGGTCTGGTCAATAAACTCCCTCCAGAGCCAAATTGAGCTTATATTGGCTGCACCGCGTAAAATGTGTAAATATTCCTCATTCCCTGCTCCTATCTGTCTCTATCAACCTGCGGGATCCCCCTCCCCACCAATGATGCATTAGATGCATTGAATGTATTTGTTGTGCAAGTTTGAAAAGGCGGCGATAATCTGGGAATGAGAGATAAGGAACACCAATTTATTCAGCAGCACTTTGGACCCCGCTTCCAGCCTCGGTCGGCGCTGACACCCCAAGCAGTTTGCTGATAACGATTAGGCCATTTATTATCTTCACAGAGAACAAAGATTGCGTGGTGCCGATGAAATATTACCCCTGGTAATAATCAGAGGGAGAAGGGCTCTGGCATCTAATGCCGCGTGAATATAATATCATCCCTGACGAAAAGTGTCCGCACACTCACAGTCTATTGTAGAACGCGCAGGAAATTGACGAGCAAAACAGATGCAAGTGGACAAAATACTGTTGTGAAATGTACAGTAATAATAATAATAATAATAATAATAATAATAATAATAATAATAATAATAATAATAATAATAATAATAATAATAATAATAATAATAATAATAATTTTTATTTATTTATTTTATTATGTGGATCTGAAGCCTTGGTGCACTGCTGCTTGGCTGACATTGACCCCTTAATAATTAGATTCTATCTCATTTTATAAACTGCATAAACACGTGCACAGTTCTGTTGTGTTTGCATAAGCTTATTACATTAATAGCTGACTGTTGGGCTGCATGTTGGTCATAATTAACTGTACCATTGGCTAGACATAATTAATGGTCGAACTTATAATGGTATTTTTAGACAAACTCTGATAAAAGATATTTACATTAAGCTGTTTTGACACCATAGTTGAAATATTTCTAAAACTTTTAGATACAAGAGTTGAAATTAAACTTAAAATGATTTCTGTTGACGCTCAGTTTGGGCCACACGTCAACATTTTGAGCTCAAGCACGCATCATTTTGAACATTAAAACAAATGCTATTAACTCGCTCGGACGCCACATTTCTTCCCCCACTTCTTTTCTTTCTCTGCTTTTTGTGTGCGTGTACACTCTGGGGAGCACGAGCCTTAGTCTCGGAGCTCCTCGCGCCCCTTGCACCTGCCTGGCTGCGGCGCCGCGCACGAGCCCAGGTCGCGTGCAGGAGATTTTAGGGGCTTTGCATGTTTTACAAAGTTGTTGTTACTGTGTGGGGACATAAAGCACAAAAACCGGAGGGAGGGGTCCGTGATTTTCGTCTTTAACACATTGAGCCCGGTGGGCGGGGGGGAAGTAGCGGCGGAGAGTCATGAAGCAAAACCTCTTTAAGTCAATTATAATCGAGTGTCAGACTTTCTTAAAATTCAGAAACAAGACAAAATGAAAAATAAAAACAAAACGCCTAAAATGAGACGTAACCGTTGATAACGTTGCACGTAGTCAGGCATCCAAAAACAAAATGACCTTTTTTTCTGTGGGCAGACAAATTGCGAACATCGCTCCTTATTATTGCGCACGCATGGAAGGAAACAGGAAGAAATGCAGGAAGAAAGACAATTGCTCAACTTCTTTAATGTGATTCCGCCTGGACACGTGGAAGAGGTGCGTTAAAATGCTCCAGTGCGCGTTTAGCATTGAATAATCACAAGCACTATGGAGTTCGAGCGGCTTTGGGGGTCGACCTGTGGAGATTTTGTAAACGGTAATAAAACCGATAAAATGTTGAGACACGTTTGACTCCATTCATCACCTCTGGGGGACAGGTAGGCTATTGCTGCCAGTTTATTTCTCAGGGACCCGGAAGACAGGCTGCTGGCTGACGTGCCATTACGTTGCTGTGTGTCTGCAGCCTCTCCTGCGGCCACAGAAGTTTTTTTTTTTTTTTTGCTCATATTCAGAGAGCTTTGGATACCGCGAGCGGCAGACAGACAGGCAAACGCCGCGCTCTGCCGGGTGACACAGCGGAGCGGCTCCGGTCCACGGCTCGTAGCGCGCCGAAGCCCAGGGCGTTTATAAAAAGCCGAGGCTGGCGCGGAGAGCTTTGCGCCTTGCTCGTTTGTTTTGCGCCGTTATTCGGGAGAGGAGCGTCGAAGCCGAGCGGTGAATCTGATGGAGCGGCTCTCTCCGGTTTGACTCCGAAAACAAACAGGTCGGTCACCAATTTTTGACGAGTTTTATATTCTCTGATACAGGATTGTACGTTTAAAATAGCTATAATAATTGGTCAAATAATGGGATCTTTATTTACATAGCGCCATACAGTTGGCATAAGGGTTTTTAAAAATACGATCATTCTTCCCAAGATTTGTAAGTAACAGTAACCCTACCTTTTAATAATATTATCCCCAATGCGTCCTTGTTCGCATAATCAAGCCAATAAACAACTATTAAAAATTTCTAATAAATATACAAAGCCTTGTTCAATCTTTTTAATTGTGCGAGTTTCACTTATTCTATTTTTTATTACATTCGGTGCCACCGAATAGTTTCCTTTTTATCGTTCATGAACGGTAACGTGCGCGTTTAGCCTATGATTTTCCAAACAAGCAAATAAAAATAGACAGAAATTGATCCAAAACAATGAAGGCACCTGTTCTGTGCGTAGCGCTACTAGATTTCGTAGTTTTCACGCGGGGCTGGAACTATTACCCACACTAATCAGCTTCATTGTAACCCACTCCACGTCGCCGTGGGCAAGGTGCTGCTGCACTCCTGGAACAAGCCCTCGATCGCGCCGTGGATTAACGTATCATCAGCGTGATATTAGTGACGACAAAAGTATTCAGTTCTCACGCCGCACGGTGCGTAATGGCCCGCGCGGTCCTCTTTCATCAGCAGAAAGAGCAATCACATCAGCACAATGGCGGAGCGGAGACAGGGGCGGGCTGGAGGTCTCCGCAGGCACGCACGAGCCCGAGTCGGCACCTTTTTTTTTTTGCACCTACTTCTCTCTCACTTACGGGCTGTCCGTGCGTGATTCAAATGGCGTGAGATCACGCGAGCACGCACGCGGCCAAAGGAAGGTTAAAGCTATGAGCGTGTAAAAAAAAGTAAGAAAAGCGTTATTGAGGGTTTTTTTTCAGAATGAAGTGTCTGCTATGAATGAATGCGCGGATGCAAACACTGCTGCTGCTGCATCTCTATCAAAAATAACTCATAGCCCATAGTGGTTCTGTATTCTGTCCTAGTGGGGCTTGTTTATTTTTTTGCAAGGAATCTTAAAACCATTTTCTGCAGCATAATCTCTTTGTGTGCAGTCCATGTGTTATGTCCTACCCTTTTCGGAAATGTTATTATTCCGAGCTCACCCTGCTTAAATGGGAGTGACTGCTGCTCTCATAGCAGCATCCAGGACCCTCTTTCAGCCGTTATGGCCTTGTGTCTGGGTGCTTGTGCCTGTAAAGCCCCCCGGTGCCCTGGCTCGATCTAATTAACCGTGAGTAAAGGGGACAATAATGCTTCAGCTGGTTTGTGTCATTCTCTTCTCCCTGGCTCTGCTTATCTTCACAAGCCCCACTGTAGCTCCTCACAAGCCCTCCCTCCCCCCAGCACACACACACACACACACACACACACACACACACACACACACACACACACACACACACACACACACACACACACACACTGGATAATGATGGATGACCATGCCCAATGGGAACAAACAGGTAGATAAAGCCAATCCCATTTAATAACAGCATGGATCGGAATGATAATCTTGTTGTTCATTAGCTACTGTGGCCGAACAGCGATACAGTTGTTGCACACAGTTCTCACCTGGTGCAGGAGGTGTTGTGAGAGGGATAGTGTTCTCCAGTCTAGGATAGCATCCCTGTGTGAAACAATACTTCTGTGTCCTTGAGAAAGACAGGGGGAAAGCACCCCCCCCCCCCCCACACACACACACACACACACGCCCCACACAAACACACCTCCACACACATTCTCCGTCACCCTCTCCCAGCCTTTGTTCCAGCACAGATACAAATGGGATTAATGAAGGTATAAATTACAGCGAGCTAAATCCTGCTGAGTAATCCATTTGGCAAACGTGCAAACAACAATGGCCATGCTGCAGCGGCTAGCTGGAGCCTGACCCACTCTCCAAGGCCTGCTGGTTAAGGCAGGACGACCACTGCAGGCTGGATACAGGGACGCGGCACAGAGCTGGGAGAAATGTCTTCTTCCCACTCGCCTTCACATCCAGAGCATCGCTCTTGGTTCAGGTTCAGCCATTTAACAAAAAGAATTCCTTATCATTGCTTTATTTTATGAAATTTTAAAATAGCATTATTGAGACACCTTGCAAATATAATATAGGGAATAACAGAAGAAACAGAGGGAAAGATGTTCTCAAGCCACCTGCAAACTGTGGTGCTTCTGTGCACTGGAATGCCAGTCATTCAGGTAGCTGCCCCTCCGCTGCCCCACCGGCTCTAATTTGTTAGTTTTAGGAGATGACAAGCTCAAAGGGCTGAGCTCATCAACTCACCGCCTCTGGCAACATGCCACCGACTTAATGACTGATGGCTGACGCGCACATTTTCTCCGCAGGTTTAACATTGGCTCGCAGCGAGACTGACCCGCATCACAGCAGCAGCGTTAGCAGGGGTATTTTACCCGCAGACCTTTTGTCCAGGTAGCGAAAGCCCCGCAAGCTCGCGCCGCACCGTGACTCTCTGACGTCACGAGCAGGCGTCGTCCTGGCGGCCAGTCACCGCTCTTAGCACGAGAAATATTCCTGACTGGGAGACTTTTACGCACGGACTGGACATTTTACGCACGTGTCCTAACATAGGATACATGTGTTTTGTTATTCAACGTATTTTGACTTTTAATCCCCAGTGCGACATACAAGTATGCAACAAACAGACCCATTGAACTCTATCCATACGCTCCCATTAAGGTGGGTGTTGGGAGACACTTTGACGGTCACCAACTGGTTTTCACAGGTGAGGCCTTGCGCCCATCCCTGGTGCCATCAAGTGAGAAAGGGACGCCATTGGTATGCAAACTGTGTTTGACTGCCTTGTCCCCGAAACAAAACCGGTGTTTTCACAGGAGGAATTCCCTGCTAATTAAAGACAATTAGGCGCTGCTGACAATGGGGCAATTTCGGGGTCATAAATCGACTCCTCCTCTGTTGGTTTAAGAGGTGCAGATAACGCGATTTATTTACATAACATCACTATGAGAAAAACAACGCTTGCCATTATTGATGGTTACGCGAGGCTCCTTCGGCAAAAGGAACAGTTAAAAGAAACGACGTTTGACAAAACAGTGCGAAAATCAAACCCAAACGCCGCAAAATTCTCCAGCATAATTTCTATAGGTAGGAATGTTTTCTAGCTGACTCATGCAGGTGAAGATGACGTATTACGTGATTACAAATTGAAATGATCACCAAAATAAGGCACGTTGAACACTAAACCTCCCTCCTTGTTAAACGTCTGTCTTTGGGCTTTTACCTGCAGCTAAAAGGCAGATTATTAGAAGCCGATTGCTCATTCACTGCGAGCTTTATGAAAGAGGAAGCCCCCCCCCAACAAAATACAGTGCTGATTGATAAGTATTTTAGTTTTTCGGTGCAGGGAAATGGAAATTGAAAGAAGCAGAGCAGGGATGCGGCGAGCCAATTGTGGCAGGGCGGCCCGTGATAGGCTCAGGCCGAGGCCCCGCCTCACGTGGCTTGATATGGGAATTTACTGGCGCCAGCCGCATCAGTCTGCGCCACATCTTCTTAATGAGGCTGAGCACTGCACGGATCAGGAGGTTTACACGCTCAAGCTGCATCTGCCGTCAGCTGATTTAAATTGCAACAGGTATCCACGGGAACACATAGCTTTTTTCCCCACCCCTTCCACGCGAAGCCGGGATGCGCCGCTCCGACGCTGACGCAGCCGTGGATTACTTTGACTTTACTTTCGACCTGTAATCAGGTAGAGCAAAGTTGATTTCACGTGTCAACTGCCGCGATCAGATCGAATACAAGGGGGTGCTCCTTTTCGCGTGAGCGGAGCTTCGTGTGAATTAACATTTTGTATCCGTCTCATTGCAGGCATCCCGGAGGAGAGAGGAGGAGACCGGGGTATTTACGGATTCTATTTCTGACGTAAACAAACACAGCTGAGACGTCCACACTTCAGGAACTATATTGTAAGGAGGAATTAACTTCCAGCTGGAAGTAAATATAGCCTACACGTAGCACAACACACAGAGGCGCGTTCAGGGGACAAGAAGCTGAGCTCAGTCATGGAAGTCGCAGCGGCCGATCAGTCTCGGTGGATGGCGCACCATCACGCGGTGCTGAACGGCCAGCACCCGGACTCTCACCACCACAGCCTGAGCCACAACTACATGGAGCCCATGGCGCCGCTGCTGCCCCAGGACGAGGTCGACATGTTTCTCAACCACTTGGACTCTCAAGGGAACCCATATTACGCCAACTCCCGGGCGAGAGTCACGTACAGCCAAGCACACGGTAAGATGCGTTCGGGTTTGCGCTGCTTTCACAAGTAGTTCGGCTGCATTGAGAAACCAGAAGCAGGGAAAATGATGAGGGCATAAATGTTACAACTATTATTAGAATTGTAATCGTTATAAATATAAGGATGAGTGTGTGGGATTGCTTTAATTTTGGAGCGGCCGTACACATGATAAACACTAAACTGTACCTTTGGCGCTTCTGGGCCGATTCACAGCATAAAAGGAATTTCTAGCAAATGACAGCGAGAGGAAAGGGAAGTATGTCATTTAACCCCTCTGTGTTGGGGCAGGGGTTTCTGGAGGGAGAGAGGGAGAGGCACTTCCCGGACATTAAATAAAAACCGCAAATTTACTAATAACAATCTTTAGTCCGAGAGCCGCAGCTCGTGAAAAATAGGCGACTGTCCTGTTGAGGGCTGCTTCTGTTCTGCTGACGTCTTTTTCGCGTTTGTCCTAATTAGTGGAAACGAGCGAGACAGCGCTCGCATGGGAATTATTTTTGCTTAAATTAAGCCGTCGAGAGAAAAAATATCTATTTTAAATTAACTTCCAGTATTTTTTTTTTTCTACAACTGGCACTAAATGTCTGAGTTGGGTAATTCCGGGCATCTGTTAGGTGAGATCCTTCTGATGTGTTTTACAGACTAATGGCAGGGAAGCATGGGAGTGAATGCCCTTTTTAAATAGATTATTCTGAATTTCAGCTCGCCTCACTGGGAACCAGGTCTGTCGTCCACACCTCATCCACAGCCCGAGCATTTCCTGGCTGGACCCGGGCAAAGCAGCGCTGTCTGCCGCGCACCACCACAACGCATGGGCGGTCAGCCACTTCAGCAAGCCCGGCCTGCACCCCACCGGCTCCGGCTACGCCTGCAGCAGCAGCACCGGCACGGCTCCCGTGTCCTCGCTCACGCCGGCGTCCCACTCGAGCCCTCACCTCTACAGCTTCCCCCCCACTCCGCCGAAAGACGTCTCCCCGGACCCGGGCCCGACCTCCCCGACCTCCACCTCGACCAGGATGGACGAGAAGGAGTCCATCAAGTACCAGGTGCCGCTGACGGACGGGATGAAGATGGAGAGCTGCAGCCCGCTGCGCGGCGGCCTGGCCTCCATGAACGGCCAGGCCGCGGCCACGCACCACCCCATCCCGACCTATCCGGCCTACCCCCTGCCCACGCCCCACGACTACAGCGGCAGCCTCTTCCACCCCGGCAGCCTGCTCGGCGGGTCCTCCTCCAGCTTTACGCCCAAATGCAAAAGCAAAACCCGGTCGAGCTCAGGTGAGTCTCAATGTGTGTTTTGCGTTTCTCCCTCACGTCTGGTTAAACATCAGACTGATACGGTCTAATTAAACGGCTATGGTTCATTCAGAAGAGCGTCGAAGCGTTGCAGTTTATAGTTTACTCAATCACTCATCGGTGACCTAGACGTTCACACTTGTCATCATGCCGTAATATTACAGGCAGATAAAGTCGGATATTTTGTTTTTGAAGGGTGTGTGGGACGGAAGTGACCGGTTTAAATTTATGACTTATTTATTTTTTAACCGTCACTTTTGCCTGCCACGCATATACTTCTACTTTCGTAATTGCGACTTGTTGCTCGATCGTTCCCATAAACTGACACTTCATCCTCGTCCCGTGCGTCGCGTCTCCGTCCACACTGAGACAGGTTCACTTTAAAGAGGGATCAACTATAGACGAGAGCAAGAGGACGAATCGGGTCGAGTTACTCACTAAATGTGCAACAAGGTCTGAGATCGAGATGACAAGCGAGAGTAAACGAGTAAAATGAAAATTAGATGACACCTAATTAAACGGGGGGTTCAATCGCTGTTTTCTTTATGTTTAGTTGAAGTGGGCGAACAATAAACGCATAAATTAAATTTAGGCCGAAATGAAAGTGTTTTCTAAATTATTTTGACCTCAGCCTAGTTTTTGTGAGTCATTATGGCGGCTCTGGCTTCTAATGCCCTCTCCTTCGTGCCATAGGTTTGTTTTCTTTCTAACGTGGCCTTTATGGCGCTCCGAAAATCAAGGAGTCACGACGCCCTGGCTCCTGCCACATCCTGTATACCTCCGAGTGAACAAATCACGACCTCCACCCCGCCCACCCGATCCCCAGCACTAACAAAGCAACGGCGACAGAGCCCTGCTGTTTGTGTTTTTAAGCGTGGCCTTGGCCCACTGCACTGACACGAAGCTTCTGTGGGGGATTCCTGTAGATTGGAGCAGGTCTACACGCGCTGTTACCAGAAGAACAGTGAATTTAGTGATTATTTCTAAATGATTAGATTCTATAAAAACAGAAATAATATCAAAGCCAGGGAATAGTTTCCAAGGAAAGGCAGGCTATTTTCAGACTGTCTGGACACACGGAATAATATTTAGACTTTATGTCTGACATTAAGGCGAAAACTTGAAAAAAAGCTCCATAATAGCTCTGCGATTTCCCTGCATTGTTCCAGCTGTTGCACTTTGAATTAATGGGCCGTTAACAAGTAACGTGTAACTATGATTACTGTCACCCACTGTTTCCACGGTTTACACACCTATAGGAGAATGTCGGCTGTCTGATCATGTAAGTGATTATGAGCTGCTGCAGTAGTTACAGCGTGACATTCAAAGAGAAGCGGGCCAAACACTTTCCCAAACATATCAGCCACAGCCACAGCATTAAAATGGCTCTTATCTATCAAAGTCTGTGTCAAGTGCTGGTAATGATGATTGATTGTTGTACAAAATGCCACAACGACATTTCAGCTGTCAGCTCATACACAGGAGCGTGGCTTCCTGTTGTACCAGCCTCAGACCAGAACGCCCTCCTCCTCCCACCTTTTCACACACAAAGCTTTCATCTTCCCATTTTTTTTTCTCATTTCAACACTATACATTGCATAAGACACGATACATCAAGTCACTGCTGATGAATATTTAAGGCATTAATGAGCCCGAGTCTGTGGCTGCTAGACTTGCAAAACACTTGAGAAAAGGAGAAGGGAGGTACAAAAAAATGGCGAGATGCATTTCAAAAGGAACATAGCTTCGCGCTCAGGTCAGATTCCATTGTAGAGTGAGGGTGGGAATTTGGGTGTCGCTGGCATTGTAACAGGAATAATGAGAGGATGCTCTAGGGAGAGAGGGATACTTGAATTAAATGACTTGGTCGGTTTAGCAACAAGTCGTTTGAAGTCGCTGGAACCTGTGTGGGAGAGGAGCGCATGTGGGACTGGCTTGAAAAAAAAAACTGGTTTCTCCATAAAATGCTCAGGAAGCGCGAGCTCTCCATGACACAAAGCTCGTCACGGGGGAAGTTGGCTTGAGGAGCATTATTTGCTGCAGCCAACTGGCGTGCGAGCTTTTCATGAGAACCTGCAACACTGTCCGGCACATTTAATACCACAAACACACACTTGTGTTTCCTCCCATGGTCGCCCGCAGAGCTTATGAATAATGCAGTTCTAATTTGATGGTGTGTCCCCATTCTTCTTGTTTGACACCTCTGGACATGTTCTGACTGTCTCTGGCCTCCACACTCTGGCTCGGTTTACACCGGGGTGTCTGTGTCCGTGGCAGCTGTGCACACGGGCACGTTTTCTGCACACGTTCTCCGTGGCGAGGCTCCGTCTGACGCCGCGTTCCGGGGGCCGCCCGGGGTCATTCGGCGTTTGCATCATCGCCGGATCGGAGCCCGCAGCCGCTGTTTGTTGTTGTTTGTGTCTGTCAGATGGTGAATTTTTTAATTATATAAAGTTTCCCCCTGTCTCCTTCTCTTGAACTATATGCAGAGGGCCGTGAATGCGTGAACTGCGGCGCCACCTCCACCCCGCTGTGGCGGCGGGACGGCACCGGCCACTACCTGTGCAATGCCTGCGGACTGTACCACAAGATGAACGGACAGAACCGGCCGCTCATCAAGCCCAAACGCAGACTGGTGGGTTTCTCCCGCTGAGAGCAGGCACCCAAATATGAGCACAAAGCAGATGCTGGCAGCACAATTCCAGGAACGTTATATTTTCCCTATGATCTTCCTGGAATTGTTTGTCCCTCTCACCCCCTGATGATCCGCCTCCATGGCCTGTTACCATACTGCTACTATTGCCATTGTTCATGCTATCATTATTGCTGGTACTTCTGATACTGTTACT
This sequence comes from Betta splendens, assembly GCF_900634795.4. Taxonomy (NCBI): domain Eukaryota; kingdom Metazoa; phylum Chordata; class Actinopteri; order Anabantiformes; family Osphronemidae; genus Betta; species Betta splendens. The sequence goes on along the minus strand of NC_040885.2, from coordinate 988,657 downwards.
GATACCAATGCCCATGTCGCTTTAGTTAACACCATGCACGAGTAAATGAAAATCAGCCCGGACACGTAGCAGTTTGCTTAGTGTTTTGCCTCTGGACGTGCACAGTCACTGAAGCTGAACACGTTTCTATGTGCTGACACTTTTATTATTATTATTTTAAAAGGTAATTAATTTTCTGGTCCTCCTCAAACATCCACTGTAATTTTAAAGCAAACAACAAAGTCCTGGAACTGTTTTATAAAAAAAAATGTAAATACTACAGCTACTTTAAAGTTCCCCTATTATAAAAAAAAGTATAACTAAAAACACAATATTATTATTATTATTATTATTATTATTATTATTATTATTAATAATAATAATAATAATAATAATAATAATAATAATAATAATAATAATAATAATAATAATAATAATAATAATGTTTAATTACACGTTAATAAAACCTTAGAAAGCTTAAAAATTGTAATTTTATAAACCAGTAAATGTAAAACTGTTTATACGTCTATACTGACACATTTATTACATATTAGCCTTTTTCGCGTCGTTCACTGAGCACCTTGGCGTCGGTCCTCCTCGTGAAAACGCCATTCCATTTTCCACTGGGTCAACCCATGTGGCTGTAGGTTTTGCATTTTCAGCTCAAGTGTTTTTCAGAGTTGTGTTCAAAGGGGCATCCAGTTGTTTCCTATCCGGATATCTGCCCGGCCCAGATAAGGAAGTCAGGCTCCCGGCTGTTTCCGCCCTCAACCAGCGCGCTGCATTCTCTGCGGCCAGACTGACATATACTGTAAAGAGATTATCACAACAGTGGAGGAGCCGCTTATGTGTGAAGAGGCAGCCCGTGAGGGGCGGGGACTGGAAAAATAAATGGATTTATGTTCGCCTCTTGTTCGCCATTCTCAGCGGGCGCAGTCTTAACGCGCCGCACAATGCGGGTTACAGACATTAGTCGGTGTTGGAAAGCGCAGGGTTAATGTTGTTCTCCTGGTCAATCGCGACGAGTCCAGCTGAAATTAATTAAAAAAAGAAAAACCAGGATGCCGCTTGCGGAGCGCGGAGCCAGGGGGTTCTTGCATGTAAAACTAATGTTTCCTATTATGTGTGAAGAATTGATCCGCAATGGACGCAGGCGCACACTGCCAGGCAGGACACCGGGTCTTACACGACATGTAGCCCATTTTCCTTGGATCAGGATAAATAGTGTTTACACAAGGTCCGCAATAAAACCTGTTTATATCAACAGAGTTAATTGATTTAATTAATTAAATATCACAGTTGTAGTTTTTTTTAAAATAAACATTTGTATTTAAGGCTATTGCGCAAAATGGAACAGCTGAGCGTTTGCGGCGGTCTGTTTGTTCCAAGCGGCGTTTCTTTTGATGTTGTTTCACGGTTGCGGCGAAAATCAAAGTGTCGCAGAAAAAGAAAATCAACCCAAAAAACTTTCACTTCTTATTGATCCGATTCCGTTGCGTGCAGAGCTGCAAGTCCAACGGGAGATCTGATCAGTGATGAGCGTTATTTAGGCCAGATTGAGCCACGATATTTGACTCATGACGCGTTTGTTTCCCTCCAGTCCGCCGCTAGACGTGCAGGCACCTGCTGCGCAAACTGCCAGACCACCACCACCACCCTGTGGAGGCGCAACGGGAACGGAGACCCGGTGTGTAACGCCTGCGGCCTTTACTTTAAACTACACAATGTAAGTAGCCTGCGAACACGGCGCACTCGACAGCGGGGGTTCTGGGGGGAGACGGAAGGGGGGTGAGTTGGTCGTTAGCTGGTCAAGTGGGCGGACAGCGCGTATCGATTTAGGAGCAGAGAATGTGGGAGCGCGTGGAAGCGGAGCCTGCTCGTCCCGTGGAGCAGAACCCACCGGCCGCTTTTTTTTATTAATCCATCGTTGTTTCAATGGGGGGCGTTACTCCCCGGAGAGACTGCGGGGAGGGACTGTCATTCAGCGTAACAGCGTCCGTTACGTTGATGAGGATTTGTCTGCGGCTGCTCCTTTCAGCTCCAGCCTGCTCGCCAGCCCCATGTATTCATACGGACCGGCACGGTTCTGTTTGGTTTTAAGTCGGACAAAAAGCCACACAGGCCCCAGACTCACCTTCTAAAGCAGCCATACATGCAAAACAGCTGCTCGTTATTTAGAGCATTAATACTCTTAAGTCATAGACCCACATGTAAAGTACCTGGTGCAACGTGTGACATTTTTAATCGTGAGCTGAAACAGTGAAATGTCCGGCCGTGAGCTAATGCGCTGCTCTCTCCCGCAGGTCAACCGGCCCTTGACCATGAAGAAAGAAGGCATCCAGACGCGCAACCGCAAGATGTCCAGCAAGTCCAAGAGGAGCAAGCGGGCCGGGGACGGCTTCGACGAGCTGTCCAAGTGCATGCAGGACAAGGCCTCGCCCTTCGGCGCCGCGCCGGGCCTCGCCGGCCACATGACCCACATGGGTCACCTTCCTCCGTTCAGCCACTCGGGACACATGCTGCCCACGCCCACGCCCATCCACCCCTCCTTCGCTCACCCCCACCACGCCAACCGGTCGCCGGTCTGGGCCGAGCCTCACTGAGGCCCCTCCAGAACCAAGACGACTCCTCCGTCCGCAGGAGCCGCCAACACTAAGCGGCCGGGAGCCGCGCGGCGCTGCTCCCGTCACCTACGGTGGTTGGAGGGAGGTTGGACTCGATGGCTGATGCCCGCGTCACGCTCGGCGGCAGGACCCGTTTGGACTCTGTGAAGACCCAAGGTGGTGGTGGGGGGGGGGCGGGGGCGCTCCTCTGGTGTCTGAGCTTTGCAGGAGGGGAGTGAATGGAGGCGCCTGTCGTTGGGCTTTGCTTATTTGTACTGAGTCACTTTGGTACCAGCTTCTCCTCGGCCCCGGTAAGAGGAGACTCATGAGAGGTCTTATTGTTCTCACCTCACTGCCATCTCATCACGTATTGACACCCGCGCAGCCCGTCCACCTCCAGACGGACCCCTCCGTGAGGCGGGACCACGGCTCCCACCACCGGTCAGGCTGAGGCCATATTACCCACGAACCGGTGCACTCCTCGCACGCTGGACTGTTCACCCACACAGTGCTCACCCGTTTTTAATAATGGACTTTTATGGAAAAAAAGACAGTAAATAAGAGTGTTTATAAATGCTTAATTGCTATTATTGTTGTTATATTTGATGTTATAATTATTGCTACGATAATTTATTTTCACTCTCTAAGCTTTCATCGAAGACACACGGAAATTGTTATGATTTTGATTTCATGGTTATTACGTAAAGAAAAAAACACTGACCTATCTTAGATGAAAAAGTCCCTGAGCTGTACGTTTTTATCATTTTTCCATCTCACAAACGTAAAGGAAATAAAGTTTAATACAGCAGTCACATCTGTCACCGCCTCCTCCGTTCGCTCCGTCTCTGTCCCCCCTCATATGCATAATCACAAACATGCAGCTGTGGACAAAACTGTCAGTTTAATGAAGACCGCTTGATTATTTCAGCCATAACTGATATCAGATGTATCAAGGGAAGCCCTGTGATCCCTTAAGCGTGGTAATGCTTTGGTCAGGCTCCTCCTCTGGCTGTGATGGCCCGTTGTTAAGAGAAGGCCTCTTTGTGGCGCTGGGGCCTCAGGCTGGACCATTGTACCCAGACAGCAGGCTCCAGCACAGGGCTCCTGAGTCACACACAGTCATACATATGCACATATCCACATGCCCACGCACACACTCGGGGGGGAAAAAAAAACACAAACACAAACCCTAATTCACACCCTAGTTTAACCAGAGAATCCGCACAAAGTCTCTTATTAATCTCCTCGCGGCCCGTGTTTTTCTGCGTGAACCATTGAGTCATGGGTGCAGCTCGGCTCCGGCCCCTCTCGCCCGTCGGACTCGTCCTCCCTCTCGGAGTGAGAGGAAGGACAGCGGGTCTTTAGTGGGAGAGCGAAGAGGAAGGAAAGGCAATCAGGCGACCTGAGCAAACACGTGGGGGTCTGCTCGGGCCCTGTGCACACAGATGTGCGCGCAGCTGAGGCTGCCAGGAAGCAGGCGTCCGATCTGCCTCCCTCTCATCTCGTCCCCCCTTTCTTTTTTTTTCTTCTTCTTCTTCTTTCTCTTTGTTTTGTTTATCGTCTTCTTTGTTCCTCTTTCTGCTCTCTCTTTCATTCTCCTTGGCTTTTCAAGTCTGCCCCTTCTGACAATTACAGTAAAACAACGGGGCTGGAGACCAGAGCCAGGGACTAATGAGTCTGCTCGATTAGGGGCCAATTAGGGGTCATCGTCGCTAAGTTCAGCGTGCCCTCACACACCCACGGCACAGTCCGTCCCATTAAGCAGGACCACTACCCCCCCCTGCACCCTCCACCCTCCTCACATCTGCTGGGCTGCTGTGGAGGGTTTCTCACAGACTTCATTGCTTCGCATTGTAAAATACTATTTATCCCTGGACTTACACACGTGCTGATTTGTCACCCATCGTGGTTGTTCTCTGCTTATGTTACATCACCTCTGATTGGCCGCATGCACACACACACACACACAGATACATGGCTGCGTCTGAGTGTCTGCTCTCACAGAGGGGGTGGGAGACCTCCATCCACACGGCTAGTGGAGCCGGGCCACGGTTCCAGCAGGCGGACCTGCTGGGCCGGGCCTGGACGGACTCCCGGGAGCCGGACAGGGGGAGCCGGGGCGAGCCAGCGCTCTTCAATGAGGCCCTCCAGAGGGACGGAGCGGCCGTCCCAAAAATAATACAGCAGCCCGCCAGGCCAGCGAGTCCCAGGGCTGCACATGGACCAGCGCGCGTGTGTACACAGTGGACGTACGAGGAGAGCGCGCGACAAAGAGGCAGTGATTCCGCTCTGCAGAGAGCAGCGCCGCGTTTTAGCTCCGAGGCCAAGAGGGGCGCGAGGTGGCGGGTTCACGGGCATGCAAATTGGTCTTGGCTAAGTGTCCTGGTCAACACCGGGCCCTGCCGCTCCACCGTCCACGCCTTTAGGTTCATACAGTCTGCGCCTAAGACTAACCAAAAGACTCGCATCATGAATTATGAGACACAGAAAGAGCCGTAAAATAGGATGTTACTTATCTTCGCTATCCGACCGGCCGTGCACAGAGGACACGGAGGTGAAAGATCGCAGATGTGCTGGTGGCCACCTAGCTCAGAGCACGGGGAGGTTTAAGACTTCAACCTGGAACTGGATGTTTCAACTCATCCTGACTCCCATCCTCCGCCTCTCTCTCTTCCCTCTGCTCTTCCGTTCATCCACCCCCAACGTCTCCATCTCTAACAGTTCTGGGCTCCGTCTAACTCTTTATGCCTTCATTTTTCCACTCTCTCGCTGACTTAGACACACACACACACACACACACACACACACACACACACACACACACACACACACACACACACACACACTACTCCCACTCTTTTCTTGTCTCCCCACTCCCACAGCGTATTTGTTTTTCCATCAAATTGAATTAGCGGAATCAAAAGGTATCCCGACCATCCCCTCACAAAGTTGAGCTAGGGAGAGAGAGACACAGAAGATGAAAGGAAGGGGAGCGCAGTTCAGATACAGGTCTCTCAATGTGTGTGTTGCAGTGGGGGTTGACCTTTGCCTGGGCCTAACTAAAAAAGCATCTCTCCTTCCTCAGACCCCTAGAAGGATATTAAGGCCGCAAGTTGAGGCATTATTTAGATAATACAAACATACGATGTGTGTTTCGGCTTTTGTTAGGGAGTTCCAAGTGAGTAGTTTGTTTGTTGACCTTGAGAAAAAAAGAGAAGTTAACCTATGCCATGATGAAGCATAAACCACATTGTTTAAATTGTAATAGCTTCCAAGTCATAGTGATTGTGCGATGAGGAGACCCACATGTGCACTTCCTCTTTATTTATGAAAAGAAATTCATAGAAATACCCCTCCACAGTAACAGTAAAAAGGTGGTACCTTCAGAACCTTTTCACGGAAACCCGGTGCACCATCTCATACTTGAACAACTCTTAAAACTGCTCAAGCCACTCAACCGTGCCACGATTCTGCTAGTAATAACTGAAGCACAGCAGATGATCACCGAAGACCTCCGATGACAGGAAGCAAACGCATCCTGACCTGTTTTTGGATTGAATCTCACTGACAAATGTCAAACGTCAAGGTCAAAAAAGGTCAACTTCTGATCTGGGATCTTTCCTGCCTCCTCCTCAACGTCCGCTACCTGATGTCCCGTCACACCTTTGTTGCATTACTTGATGCTCGAACACAACAGGCCGTTAGTTCCAGCTGCGTGTAGTAAAGTAGTTAAAAAAAGAAAGAAAAACAGGAAGCCAGACATTTCAACAGGAAATACTTACGCTGTACGATTAGGACCAATTAAGACCTCAGGGCTTTGACAGAAACTGCAAAGAGAGATTGATTACTTTGTACAGTATTTAGGTGTAATTCTTTGAAAGGATTCATCCAAGGTAATATTTTGTATACAACAAGAGCAACTACAGTCAGTCAACAGATATATTGAAAGAAATCCCTAATGTTTTTTATTTGATCATTCGTTGATCAATTACTTAATACTCGTTTACTATCAAAAAGTTATCGAACAAAACACGCCTCTTATTTGAACTACTTCCTCAATCTTTCAGTGAAAATATGAAAGTAGAGAAGTGAAAGACGAAAAGAAGCGAGGAGAGCGTTTCATATCATTCCTCTGTGGCTGGAAATACACCTTATTGCCACAGTCTGTGGTTTTGAAAAGGCTTCCGAGTAGATCGCACTCATAACGAAAGGTGTTCAAGAACGTTGTGTTACAGGTATTTGAGGCCGCTGCACCGCTGGGAGGTGAATTCAAGCGGATCGGGATCCCGGGCCCTGTTCACATCAGGCTAAACCAGGTTTAGCATCATCTGTCTGACCATAGAGCGTCGTTTAAAAGTGTTTAAAAGTGTTTTTTAGAAGCAGGGTGTGGAAATGCAGAGCACTCCTCCCACGACTCGCCCAGAAAACGAGGTCAGTCTCCTCTCATCTGGGACGAGGAGCATTCAGGATGTCCACCTGGGACGGGTAGTGTTCTGGTCTCATTCATGCCGTGTTCTGCTGCGCCGAGGCCCCGCTGCCTACCCGCTCCAACAGGCAAATTCATCGCCACTGTCTGAGGACAAACGAAGCCATTCATGGAGCCTCCCCATTGACAAACCGTGGTCCAGGTACAGTACTAATGTCTACACGGGCTCGGGGGACCCGGCTTCTGGATCTCCCATCCTCTTCCGCGCCCATATAATGTCCCTGGCCATTCCCAGCCCCCGCGCCGCTCGCTTTCACTGGCAGGTAACTAGAGAAAGGCATGAGTGGGGGGAGTGGAGGGCAGCTGGGCCTGTAGCCAGGACGAGAGGATGGGACCCATGTGCCTACCCCTGGATGGATCCCGTGGACACTCCCACAGGGACCGATGACCCGACAGAGAATGCGAGGACAGTGGGGGACGGAGGAAGCCCACAGAGACCTGCTCAGACTCTCAAGCTGTTCCGCTCTTCATCGGGGACTAAAGATCGGTGCTTGTGCGGTAGATTAAGTGACAGAGCTGCTCTGTAGCCGCCCTGAATTCACTTTCAAACCTACTTCCTTTTCATGGGCCGACCTGTCCCCACAACAAAGCGTGCTCTTAATGCACTGACATATTTGGGTTCATTATTTTAAAAAAAGCAACCACCAGTTCCAGTGCCGCCGCGGCTGCCACATCTTTCACCACGGTGAGAGCCGCTCTAGATGACTTTTCTCCGTGTTGATGCCTGGGCCTAGTACTGTACAGTACAGTCAGGGTAGTGCAGACACACGCACGCGCTCACATGCACTTTTTCTGAAGAGAACAATCATTGAAACACAGTGTTCTTCATTTTAAAAAGTGTAATATGATTAAACCATTAAAAGGACCACAAGGACATTCTGGAAGGAGATGAGAAAGATGAAAGTGTTATTTCTAAAGGGCAAAATTGTAGATGTTTTGTAAGATTCAAATAGCAGATAAAAATGGGAAGAAAGAAGGTTTCTGATATATATCGCTGTGTCAGGGTTCTAGTCTTTTCTAGCAACAGTCTAGCACGTTGCAAACGCTAGTCTGAAGTGTCTTTGACTGCATTCACACTTATAAGTTGCTGCCGTTCATTTCCTCGCTCAAGTTTTGCTTTAATTCAGGCAAGTTTCAAAACAGGAGGCATGTGCTGACCCGTGGCCAGCGCGGACCACACGCCACATCTCAGTGGAGACAGAAATTATCAGCAGCATCGCATGCACGGAGTCACTGCAGGTCATATCAGCGGAGGATCGGCATGAGAAAAAAAAAAAGGCGTTGTGCTCATTCATTGGCTCAGTGGGATGTTGCAACCCCAGCACCTAACTGGCCCTTATCTCCCTCGCACAGACTGCACAGCGTGATATGTATCTGTCATATTTGTCGGAAAGAAAGACACCGCAGTGAGAGAACGATGAGTCAAAAAAACAGACCAGCGACATAAACTCACTTCCCTGCGGTTTCTGCATGACCGTGGTCGTTTGCTCGTCTGCGTCGGCCCCTCGCTGCCGAAGATGCTCGGCGTGGACGCGGCCGCGGCCACGGACGCGCCGGACCTCCGGTTATGGCGCTCGCGCCGCCCACGTGCGAAAACACGAGGCCGCGAGCAGATTGCCATCGCGCCGTCGTGGACATCACCATAATGACAGATAAGGCCCGGTCGTCATAGCCCTGCATCGGCTCCATCAGATGCTGTGGCTAGCTGAGCTTCTCGCTGTGCGGGCGCGAGTATCTAAGTGAGGGCTATCGGGGCCTGATAAGAGCTGGAAAGAGACAGCAGAGGAGATATTTACCACTGAGCCGCTCGCGGCACGAGCGCTCGCACAGAATAGAGCCTGAGTCAACAGAGAGGGGGCCTGAGCGTCATAGGCAGCTCCTCCAGTCGAACACTCAGGCTAACATCAACACCTCGTCGGGGGGCGTTAAAGGGGCCGCAGGTTAATTACACTTGTCCCATTCTGGTGAAGCCAAGTCTCATTCCGTCTGCTTATGTCACTGAGGCATCGGTACTGTAATGGCATCTCAACACACACACACACACGCACACACACGCACACACACACACACACACACACACACACACACACACACACACACACACACACACACACACACACACACACACACACACACACACACACCCACCCACCCATTTACACACGCTCGCGCGGGTGCATCTAATCCAGCTAATCCACCCGGCCCAGTTGAGTAACTGGTAACATGGTTAATCACCCATGTAAAGTAAAGACAAGAACAAATTGACTGATGGACCTGTTTCCATTTACTCGTCCGATTAAAACGTGTCACCGCCGCCACGGTTCACTGGAGATCATCTGAGGAGACGAAAGAAAAGGAAACAACACGGGGGAATTAATTTAAAACGGTTTTATTTAATTATTGGTGCAAATAACAAGTTTTCAGTTTTAGACTGGCACCTACAGAGGCATGGATTGGTGTCTGACAGTGTTGCAGAGCCACTTAGACACTCTTTGTAAGCGCAGCACAGAGTTCTTGAAACAGGAGACACTTTCTCCAAACAAGGGGAAGCACTCTCCTGAAAGAGAGAATGGACATTTCACAATGGCAGAAATGCTCGCTGGACACGAGCTCGTTCGACCCCAGGTCACTTCCCAGCAGCCCTCGCTCCCGGCGTGACATCATCGACCGCGTGGGTCAGCGCGGAGCGTGCTGAGACCAGAGCCACAAGTGGACGGCGCCCCAGAAAAGGCCCGGCGAGACAAAGGAAAAGTGTGGCGGCGCAGAGAGGGCCTTCTGATTCGTATCCTTGGCAGGGTGACAAGAGCGTGCGGAATGCAGAGCAGAGGGGAAACCGACGTGATCAAGAGCTCAAGAACCAGAAAGTGTGTGTGTGTGGGGGGGGGGGCAGCAGGCGAAGGCTGCAGGAGGAGGCACGATGGCTGGCCTTACGTTGACTCATGTCCCCTTTCCACCCATTAGCACAGTTCCAGTGCTCACCGTGACCTTCAGCGTTTAAACAGGCCCAAAAAATGCACAGAAGCGGCCTGTACCTGCCAACCATGCAAGTCGCTTAGCGCCCACATATTAGCATGCTAATATGCTCATCCCAACAGCAGATCACACATGGGCGCATGAGGAATTACAGCGGAGAGGGCAACGGGCCGCCTCTGTCAGCCGCATTTCACAGTGGCCAATCACGGTCAGGCGCGCAGGGCCTGCGGCCAACCGCTGCCTATACACTGGGTAAACAGCACCACCTCGGCACCCAGAGACCCGTCCAACACCCGGCGCCCGTCAGACATACAGGCTGTGATTAATCGAGTGTGAGCATGAGACCTGACAGCGCCGCTGAGGCCTGGTGGTGAGGAGCCACACACAACCACTCTGTTTCCCCTCAGCCGCTCTCCAGCGCGCCCTTTGTCCGTCCACTCTGAGCCGTTGTCGAGCCAGCTCGGCCTTTTGTTCACACACACACACACCTCGGTGTAATGTTTCAGTTTTAATTTGATAGTGTTGAAATGCGCGGCCTTGTAAAAGTAAGTTTAATACCTCCATTATACCTCAGAGCCTCGGCAGCGAGCGCTGGCAGTAGATCCAAGTTGGAGGACGGACACACACACACACATACACATACACACACACGCACACACGCACACACACAGTATTTAAAGGACAGTGACAAATGTGTGTCCACTGCTCTCTGTGTGCATTAGAGAAAGCTGGACAAGTTGAGCTCAGCGCTAACATGAGCGTATTCCCCGATTTGGTGATTAGAGCAGAAGCCTGAATAGAAGCCCCGTGTTTACACAACGCTAAGTCAGGTCATGAGTCATTCGCAGTTATTCAACAGTTTGAATGCAGTTTGGCTTCATTATATGCCCAACATGTGACAGCAGTCAGCCAGAGTGCCCCCTCCACGGCTCCATAGCTCCTCTTTCCTCCCTCTGCGTCTTCTCATGCCCCTCGCTCAGCCCCCCCCCCTCAACCTTTTACTGGCGCCTTTACGGTTAGTTAGGGATTGCCACAGGACATCATGTGACAAACAAGCAAACACACACACACACACACACACACACACACACACACACACACACACACACACACACACACACACACACCAGCAGACCTACGAGCATGTAAACTACAAGCACCAACACACTCATTCGTCATTCTCCCTTGCATTGACTTCTTTCATGTGGGCTGGCTTGGATGAGCCAAGGAGCGTCCAACAATAGGCTCCATTCTACTGGCAGCATCAGGCCTGTGCGTCCATGTGTGTTAGTCCCAGAAGTGGCCAGACACACCTTGAGGCTAAATGTTATCTCTAAAGGCTGCAGCTCCAGCGTTGCAACATCTACGATTTGTTGCTCTGTTTTTTTTTGTGACAAGTCAATTTACGCTGGTTATGAATCAGAGTGTTTCCAAAGTATTTACATGGTTTGTCCTTGATGACTCTATTGCCATTAATTTTTCTGCGAAAGAAGACAGTTGAGGCTTCAAGCGCTTTGATTTATTTGGGGAAATTCTCCATTTTGTGACGTATGAATGTTGGAAGAACAGGACATATTAATATCTTGAAAGGAAGCCGTTATGAGGATAACACCCTGTTGATCCCCACACTCATTACTCGACCTCCTTACCTACAGCGTTCAGCCCAGCGTCTGCTCTCTCAATGCCCCCCCACCCCCACTTTCCCTCCTTGTCTGGCAGATCTCCAATGTCTGAAACTCTAGACAATGCTGGTTCTGCCCTTTCTACAAAATTTAGGAAGCCATTAGCAACATCAAATCATTATTTCAGGAAAGGGAGAGAGCATTGCGGGGGGGGGGGGGGGGGGGGGGGGGGGGGGGGGGCGGGGGGGGGGGGGGTGCACTGTCGAAAGAGAACAAGAGAAAGAACAAAAGACACACATAGAAACAGGCAGATATATCGGATTTCTCCTGTTTTCAGTCACTCCATTACAATAATGTGCAGGGGTCCATTTTACTAATACATAATGGAATGAAGCCCATAATAACAAGTAAACTTATCCAGTGTCTATCCAGGCCAGTGACCCTCTTTGTCACTGCGATGTGTGTGTACAGCTTTGGAAAATAAAAGCACGCATGCTCTCCAAACTTCAAACTAATTTACCTCCCTTTAAACATTTTAGAGGAGAAAAATAAAACAAGCCTGGCAAATGAAATCCAGTCGAAATGAAGAAAAAATGAACCCACCGCCCGTTAAACTAAAAGCAAGCGATTCCCCTTTCCTTTGTCACATATTATACAAACTCTTATAAAAACACACTGTAAGCATCCTGTTCGGCCAAAATACCTAGTAATACAAAGAACAAACGGAACTCACAAGAACACATGTGGGCAATACAGCACAACGATATGTGTACCGATGTGTTGGAGACTAGTTTTAGTAGCAGTTGCAGTCACAATGACAAGAAATTTAGTTACATTATTATTTAAATTACAGTTATTAGCAATGTAGTTTAACTTGACCTGATGAAACCAAAAATGATTACGTGGACACTGTATTGTTAAAACACGGACACGTATGACACAAAGATGTCAGAAAAACGAGACACGACTTCATCAAGGCAAAAAAGTGGCTCTAGAGGAAATTAATCTCTGGCAAAGTGTAAAGAACCTCGCTAATAGGAACAATGAGGTTTGTTGTTGTGTTTCATGAAGAGCCGTATATGATGGATTAGGTTGTTTGTGCGAGGATTTCTCCTGACTGTCTGGAGGTATCGGTTACCATGGAAACGGCATTGTTTAAACATGCCAACAGCTCACTGGCTGTAAACTATTATTCCAGCTCCCAGAGGACAGACTTCAAATCTATTAGCAGCTGAAGAGGCGGAGGTCTGAATAGACGCGCTGACATGACCTCGACCCCATGAAATGGACATGGACGTGACTGCATCTACTCGTCCCGGCTCACATGGATGGTTTCCGGGCAAACCGAGCTACATCACACAGGCGTCTTCTCTCGTTTGGCCTTAAGTGAGTTATGTGGCGCCTTATAAATAAAGTTTTCATTTCCTTTCTTGCTTTTTAGGTCAAATAATCCATCTGATTACATACATCTTTGATCCAACCCAGAGACTTATACGAGCTTGATTTCTGTTGAAAACAGAAAAAGCGATGCTAAGTAGCTGACTTTTGAATTCTGTGCTGGTAATTATGTCTCAGAATGTCTGCGGATATCAGCATAAAGTTCAGCCTTCCTCAACTTTCTCCTCTCGCGTAGCTGAGCTCCTGTTGAGTCTCGCTCCGTGGGGGGTACAAGGGCACACAGCTGGCTCCCTGTTGACAATAAATAGGTGTCTGATGCTGGCCCTGCCTTTATCTGATCCACCGGTCTGCTGGAGTGAATTTACACCTGGCTAGAGCTTCATTTAGCCTCTCCCTTATCAGTATTTTCTTGTCGGTTTTCAGAAGTAAGTTTGAAAATGGACATTTTTTTCAAGTTGTTAGTGTATTTTACTCTAAGTCACTGTGATTACTGCACCGTCACCCCAACACTAATGCAGCTCAAATGTAAACAGGCTCAGGTCCTCATTCCTCACTTAAACCATATCAAATGTATCAAAGCAGAGGCTCAGTGGTGTCTCTGGTTCCAGAGGGGTCAGACCACGGCCATGCGGGGACACAGACTCTACTGAATTAGTCAGAGACTCTGGTCTGTCTGGCCTACAACGGCAATACTTGTATTTTTAACCATGGATGTATATGAACACAAGTCTGTTCTACTCAGTTAATAGGTCAGCTCACAGCTATAAGGGCGCGCGCGCGCATGCGTGCGTGCGTGCGTGTGTGTGTGTGTGTGTGTGTGTGTGTGTGTGTGTGTGTGTGTGTGTGTGTGTGTCAAGCAGAGACACAAAGTCTCAAAGCTCCATCAACTAGAAAGAAAAATATGTGAAAGGTTGTCTGCAGGCTAAGGACAATAATACAGTCTGTGTCTGCAGCAACATTATTTCTCTGGTTAAGTTGGGCGCCCTGGAGGAGTCCTCGATGGCCTTGAGAGCGCATCGCCTCCTTCTCTAGCAACCCTCTCTTTTTTCCTACTTTTAAATAACACACAACACAATACCTTCTTACATTGGATAAACTGGACTTGTATAAGCTGATTAAAGCTAAAATTTGTTTTTGATTCAATGTCTAAAGCAAAATTAAAGGCAAATCTACAGCTGATTAGAAATAGTATGAATTATTGACACTAGTTTTACTGGTGACCAGGGGATAGACCTGTTTAGATTATCTAAGTGGAGAACTCGTCATATTCGTCCCTCGAGGTTAAGATTTCTCTAGATAAAATCCTTGAACCTTAACCTTTGACCTTTCCTATAACATGTTGGTGCCTTCATGGTTGGTACATATGTGGGAATCAACCACAACTACAGCTCTCATTATTTATCTATCTTGTTCTGTCGTGGAACAGGGGAGGAAGAGGAGGACCCCCAAGAGACTTTATAATCACAATCACTCCACTCAAGCTTTCATCACAGGACTGAGTCAACTGGACAATATCAAACTAATTGGCATATAAAATATATATATAGGACAACAATTCAGGAGCAACCAAACCAAACACTCAACTAATTTTCTAATCTTTAGATATTCATCAAATTACCAGCATCATTTACCCCTAATCAAGTTATCAGTATCATTAGGGTCAAAATATTTGTAGGCTGTGGAGGTCCCTCTGGGCTCTTCAGTAAAAAGACCCTCCTCCCAATCTCCATCCCAAGCCCATCACTCTTCTTTGGGCACTCAACTGTCAATCTGAACCTGATCTGGGAAACTGGCCTTATCTGATTCCTCAGGGTTCCCTGGAGGACAGAGGGGTGAGTATGGTTGGGTTGTCCCAGCCAAGCCAAGCCAAGCCAAGCCATCCTGTGACAGGATGCAGCCAAATGTGGACTCAACGAATCAAAAGTGTAATTTTAAATAGTGGATGAAATACAGCAACACAAGAAAATCTTAATTAGACAAAAGCCTGTAGGAACTTATTCACAGCAAGCTGAAAATCAAAATGCTCAAAATGGCTAAAAAGTAAAAGTAAGTAAAAACATCAGTTTGGTTTATAGTAGTGAACAGAAAATTGAAATTAATGAGTAAATCATGAAGTTATTATTATTTGGTTTCAGACCAAATAAATAAATATATAAATATTTAACCAACCACCACTTATTACTATAACAAAGGCACAATGACATTTATGCAAAAACTGCTCCAGAGTTTCGAAACATAAAACACAGCTTGAATATAGAGTTTTTACATAGTCAACAGCATAAACGCTTGTGTGTCTGTCAGTAGAAATGATATGAAAAGTCAGTATGAAGGTGTTTTCAGATGTGTCTAGGGCACATTCAGATATACTGATATATACACTAATATATATATATATTAGTGTATATATCAGTAATATACTAATATATATATATATATATTAGTGTATATATCAGTATATCTGAATGTGCCCTAGACACATCTGAAAACACCTTCACCAGGGAGTTTACACTATATATATATATATATATATATATATATACATACATATATAGTGTAAACTCCCTGGTCTAATGTTGAAAATGTCAGCTTTCATAAGAAGGCAGAAACAAAGCCCATGCTGCAGGGGTCAGTAATTTCCTGTGGAAAAACCGCGTTGTTATACGATATTGGTGATATTTGTGATATCACAAACACTCTTACAACATATCATTCACTTAGAATGCTCTGTCATTCTCTTGGCCCACCTCTTAGTGTGTGTGACATTGCGCCGGTGTGTCGACTCGTCCCCTTCCCTTTATTGAAAGATTCCATCATGCAGAAATAAGCTCTGTCAGGCCTTGTAGCTAATCGTCCCGAGGCTCGTCCATCAGACACAGATTCAATTGGAGGCTTTTAATTAATAATGCCGTTTATCGGAGGGACATCAGGCGCTGGGACGGGGTGGGGGACACTGGGAGCTTGTCTTTGTAATTGGGATGCCTGATTAGACTTCGAAGGAAGCTTTTAAGCCAGCAAGGTTATCGGTGCTCCTCCCTCTGCCTGTCATCATCTCCTCAATGTGAGCTCCCGCTTCTCTTTCCCCTTGTCTGATCACTTATTTCCCTATCTTTGCCTGTTGGTTCCTCTTATCTTTTCCTATTCTAATCTACTTGTTGGTGCCTTCAACAGGTACCCGGTAAGAAATTCTTTTGAATGGCCGTCTTATAAAACAGATGGCCGTTTGAATGCGTAGTAATGTCCGTGTTTTTTAAGGAACTCCCTGGAGTCAGAGTCAGATTCAATGCTACAGAAAGCGCGGCTCAGCACTCAGAGAGCTGGACAGCTCCTGTCTGCTCTGATGTGAATGAAGACTTATTGATCCCAACAGGCAGCGCTGGGCGGGGGTGGGGGGTCATCTACACTCTGCTACACTCTTTCTACACATTCTGTTTTCCTTCTTAATTACAACCACACCATAACGGATCCATACGGCTCCTCTGATACTAAATGACTTTCTCTCCCTTTTATTCTATCTCATTCTATTCCCCCACCCGTCCCCCCCTCCTCCCCCTCCCGTGTCTCTGTCCTCTGGGATCTCTGGGGTATTATCTCCAACGGTACTGTTTGCAGGGCCAGTCTGGCGCTCGGCATGGCTGCTGTATTTGGCTGTGTCCTTTCAAAATGGTTCAAACTGACCAATAGTGCATGTCTGCAGCGATGCAACACCCACTCGTGTCAATGGGAAGTATCTAACAATAAGAGATGGTATTATTCATATGAGGGAGTCTGTTTCTGAGCATAGTGAAACAATAACCTTTATGTAAGAGAGGCAAGTTCAATGATCCGCTTTCGAAATGATCAGATTTCCCTCGTAGATGTTGAGGGTCACGGCGGTTCTGTGGAACGTAGCCGTTGACCTCTTAAAGAATGTCAGAGCGAAACAGGCAGACTGATTTAGGCATCCAGCTAAAAGGAAACGCAAAGGGGACGGAGATAAAACAACCTTTCATTTTATTGTTGTGAATTACTGCATGTGAGAGATCAAACAGCATTTTTGTGAGTGTAGGACTAAAACACGTCTGCCGCTCCTCCTCGCTGTGATCTCTGAGGAACAGCCCACCCTGTCTCTGACTTAACTCCACCTCTGCCTCCTAAAACCCGTTATGCTCGCTTGCCTTGGCTTTAAAAAGGGCCCATCAGCATCATACTGTTTTTACTGTGTAGCTGACTCAAATAAACATCGGCTACAATTAGGGAGAAAAATGTACTTTACTTTAAGTTTGTACCTCTTGCGAAACTGAGAGAAGACACTGGGATGACTAACAGCCATAACAAATGAATCACCGCGGATCCAAACAAACCAATTTTCTTTCCATGTAATAAAACACATTAATGTCCCATGTGACTAATATCTGACAGAGAGATAAAGGTGTTAGGGGTTGTGCTGGGGAGATCAGTGATCTTTGTCTTTCTGTTTAGAAAAGATACATAAATCATCGGAGAATGGTCTTAAAATGTGACACAAGAGAGAGTGAGATAAGAGCAGCAGGAGGGAGGCCGAGACAATAAGGACGACTTACATACCATTCTATTTATGACAGTGATCATTCAAACACTTCACCCAGCACCTTTAAATACCTGTGTGGTGCTGTGTAAAATGCCTGCATTTGCTAATAAGAAATATCTGAACGTTTATCAAGGATTTAAACCAAATCGGATTTCTGAAAATGTAAAAACACTGTTTGGGAATTTTGTAATATTTTTGGAGCTTATGTTTAACTTATTTAATTTTCAGGCACAATTTCTCCAACAGGAGCTTATATTTAAAGGGTTTGAAGCAGCCACAGCTTCCGAATCCTCTGAATTATAATAAATTATAAATAAATAATAAATTATTGTTATTTTATTTGAATGAAAAGTGATAAAGAATGAAATCTTCCAGTTGGTTAGTCCAGTTGGACACACAAACATGCACAAGATGCCACCTGCGCTGAAAATTAGGCCTGAGCTGGCAGCAATAAATGAACTAACACTAAGTCTTAGTTCCTCTTCCATCAGCTGCCGACTGGGGGTTTTCAAATCCCTCCTGACACGGTTTTGGTGTTTATGTGGTTAAGCGGCTGGACCAGGCAGTTCTGTCCTGCAGCCCATCCACTGGCTGGGTCCTAATTCACTTAGAGCTGAGGGCGTCTGGCGTTTCCCATCTCGACTGAGTAGGCTGTGTGCTAAATGAAGTTTGTGTTTGCCCTGGGGATCCCACCTTTAATGGACCATAACAGATGAATGAATACATGCAGAAGAGTGGCAGGCCAGATATTTATTAGTGTCTACCGGCAGTTGTGACATCAACGTGTTATGAGTGTGTGTTAAGGCTGTTAGGCGTTTAGTTCAGGGTTCAGCTCCACTCCTGTAAAAGACAGTTGTGTATGAATTCATTCGAAGCTGTAGCCGCTGTTGTGGTTGTACAGTTACAAAACAGCTCCATCTATATCACTGAACTCTTTCTGCCTCACACACATACACTCACAACCCCCCCTTACACACACACACACACACACACACTCCACCCTTTCCCACTGGCTCCGTGGGACGGGCAGTGGACTCAGGGGAAATGAGAAACCACACAAACGTGCGCATGGAAAACACGGCGGTGTAGCGCCATTCAGGCCTCTGTGCTGCTCTGTCCATCAAAGCTGTCAATCTGGGGGCATTTCTCATTGCTTCCCCCCCCCCACACGCACACACAGACCTCAACCCACCTTTAAAGGCCTGCAATATTTGGACCTGCCGGTTGCCATGAGAACCATCCAGATGTTGGCCTCTGATTAGCTGGCGACGGTCAAATGAAATCAGAAGGAGCGCGATAAGATCACAGGGTGACAGAGACTGGGAGAGCAGTGGCTGTGGCTGGAAGGGGAGGGGGGGAGTTAGGGGAGGGGGTGGGCGCTGGTGGGAGCATCGCGCTCGCATTCATGGGCTTTAATGAAAATCACTGAGCAGTTCTATTTCTTCCACCTTAACATCTGGCCTTCCAGCCAGCCTAAACTTTTTTCTACTTTAGGCATGTAAAATGGAGCCTTTATTAACTCGCACAGAACCAAACAATAAGTGCCTGGTGCATTTGACAACACGGCACCTTCGACTCATCCCTGTTCTCAGAGCAGCTCAGCTGATGTTAAGTGACCTATAGGACTTTGAATTCACAGTCAATGCTGCACTTTAGCTCCGTGTCCATGTGTGATTTAAATGACTTTTAAACAAACTGCTCTCCTTTACCTGCTCCACAAGTGCCTAATCGCATCCCAAGTCCCATTTCCTGTCAATGGAATTACATTAGGCATCTCCCTCTAGGTCCCTGTCCAAAGTGACCCCAAACTGGCTGATAAGGGTGCTAACTAGGTAAAGGCTGAAGCACTTCCCAGTGTTCAGTCAGTGAAAAGAGCCACCGCGGAGGAAACGGGGGGAGACGGTCCTCCTCGCTCCATTTTCCAATAAACTCCAGCAATCAGGTCAGCGTTGCTTCAAATGGACGACTCGATGGCAGCGGGACGCATTAGTCGCTGTGTTTTCCCAATGCGATTAGACAAAGACAGTGACAGCTCCCAGCCGAAAGAGGCAGGTAGCACACACGAAGATGACATTTACTGGTACTGTCAAACAGACAGAAGCACAGATGGAGACTTAAAATATATAGAAATGACACAATCTCCCTTCTTCCATCGCCTTCAGCCTCTGTCAGACACACACACACACACACACACACACACACACACACACACACACACACACACACACACACACACACACACACACACACACACACACACACACAGCTGTGACACATGCAGGCAGGACCTCTTGTGGCCATTTGTGGTGCTAATTGGACGGTCTCAGGCAGACGCAGCCAGTTGTTGGACAGTCGTTTGAGTGTATTAGCCGCTCCTTCGGGGCAGAAGCCACGTCCCAAAGCCACAAAGCAGCGTTCTGCTAAACGTGCACGGATGTTTGAGTGAACCGGTGATTTATGCCTGCAGAAACGACTGTTCCTCCCTAATGGCTTCCCCTCTTTGAGGACCGGCCTTTTACGGTCACATAATTAGCCCTGATTGTTTTTGTGTACACACTGTGGTACGTCGCCGCTGTGTGTGTGCGCCCGACATGAGAACCTGGCGACAAGTTGCTAAGTGCAACAGGCAATGTCATAAAAATGGTTGCCATGCCTCAGATGCCTCTGAGGGCGCCCGCTCAGGACTCGCAGCGCAGAGAATGGCCCCTCAGTGTGCTTATCAGGTAAAACAAACCTCAATGATGCAAAGTAATGGCCGGGTCATATGAGAACGCACGTGTGAGGGAGAGACTCTGCTTATCACAGGGCTACGCACAGAGCAGTGAGACTGGACTTAACAGATTTAGACGCTCAGTGAAGCCCAGCACCTGGACGGACGGAGCGGAGGTAGGTCTCGGGTTGCGCGCGGACGGGTGGGCTTTTAGCGGGAAAGCGGAGCGGGCGCAGGCGTTCGGGGCGTTTGCACCGATCCCAGGGTCCGTCGGCTTCGGGCGAGGCGGCCGAAGACGGGACCATTTCCTGGCGCATGGAGCCGCTGAACGTGGACCGCCGGCTGTTTTTCCGCCGCTTCACGTCGGAAGCACGTTTTGCGCAGCGCCGCACAACCTGACGCCTTCTGATCCCGTGGCTGATGATAGACTGCGGATCAGCTAGTTAATTTAGGCCAGATAAAAGCCTCTAATCTCTGTCGAGGTAGATTACTGTAATGGCAGCCTTTCTCATCTTTTGATCTTTTTTTTTTTTTTACTGCTGCGTTGGTTCATTTGCATGTGTCACAGATACAGCTTTATTTGGGGGCGCTTATTAACGGGAACAGGAGGAATTCTCCAGTCTAGAACCTGAGGCAGATTAGCAATGACCTCCTGCATGCTGTTCCTTTCATATATGTACTACAACATTACGTGTGTGCAGGTACGCTGACATTCCAGAATACTGTAAATGCAAGCACACACACACACGCTATGAGTGACGTGCGCGCACGGCTTTAATCCAATAATGCTGCGCATGCCCAAACAGGAACGACGAATTCATAGATGCACTTGTGTGTGTGTGTGTGTGTGTGTGTGTGTAGAGATGCAGGGACGCAGACACAACAACAACCCACGCGCACAAATACTGCAAGACAAACATTCCTCCGCGCCTGGCCCTCGCTGACAGCCCGTCGGACTCCTAAGCGTTCTCTCAGGCCTCCGTGTGTCGTCCTCCTGTCTCTGCCTGCCTGCTTCGCCGCGGCAGATCTGGTCGATGCGGACGTGTACTTTGTCCAGATCATCCGTGAGATGAGATGAGAGGAAGTGGGAGGTATTGTTCTTCCTGTGGCGCTAAGCCCCTGGGCGATTACCCTGTCAGGAGGGAGAACTCAGCGCCGGCACCGACTGCCACAAACCAGCGCTAAATCCCAACTGATCGCAAAAGAGGCCGATTTTACACTTTAGATTCCTCCCATCTCTTAATGCGGCCGATGAGGCGGAGGGATCTTCGCCGCTCCCTCATCTTATCCGCGGCTGCTATCCTCCTCAGCCGGCGGCGTCAGCCCCTAAGCTCGCGCGGCGGGGATAAGACTCAACGCCTTGTCAGGCCAGATCAATGTGATTTTTACAATGCAGTCCGAGAGAGGGGCCAACGTCTGAACAACAGCACGCGGCCACTTCCACGTGTTCCAGGGCTGCTCTCGCCACCTCCATGCATCTGCCTCGCTCACGTAAGATACCGCAATCTGACAGCGATCTTGTACACAAAACCTGCCAACTGCATGTCCTAAATCTGACTACCTCACACATACCTGCACTATCTCTCCCCTTTCTTCTATCTTTTGCTTTATCAGTGGGGTCGATCTCTCTGAATGCCTCATTGAACTCCTCCATCGGTTTATCTTATCTTTTTTTCTCAGAAACACTCCTCGGGACAGTTCTTCAAATTCCTCCTCGAGTCAAAGCATTGCTGTTTCTTCTTCTTCGTCTGAGCGAGTCGGCCCAAGGGTCCCGGCCCCGAAGATGAAACCACCGCGTGTGTCCTGAGGATGTTTATGTCAGAGTGATGCGGTCGTTACAGCGACGCACAATGCAGCCACTATTTAAATTAGTAGTTAGTTAGTAGGAATCAAGGCTCGAAAGAAAAGTGAGTGAAGGCGAAATGAGAAATAAGAGAAATATGGTTCCCCATCACAGCGTGCAGCTGCACGATGACAGTCTCCTCCCTGCCAAGTCCTCAGACTGATTTCCTGTTTGGGTTTGATTATCATATAGGGCTGCGCCAATATATCATCCCCTCCCACTTTTCTGCTCTCCTCTCCTTTAGTTTTACGAGTGACAGTTGAGAATAAAGTAGAGCGTAAATCTCTGGCGGTAATAAAGCCGCTCGGGCCAATGTTCCTTTCTAATGCTGCTTCGTCTTCCCCTCGTCACAAATTTGTACTTTTTACAAGACAAGCCCCGAGTGGCTTTTATTGCTCGCACTAAGTCATCCTCCGAGTGTCAGCTCTCAGTCCAGGTTTAGGAGCGCTGGGGTGACCGCGGTCTAGCACGAGCACATCCCCACGTGTTGCCTGACCACATTCTTCTAAAGGCCAATCATAAATCCCAGCCAGGAGTTGTGCGTCGGTGAAGCAGCTCGCGGCAGCGCCTCCTATCCCCAGTGAAGTCATCCCTGGGTGGCCAGGAGACCCCACGCCTCTCTGACCCACAATCCATCAGCTCGGGGGGGGGGATGATACACCCTCCAGCAGCATCTACCTCGTCTGAGGCCCACAGGTGTCAAAACATGCACTAACGGGTCGGAACAGCCTGCAGCCTCTAATCAGTCGGCTGTTAGATCACACTGTTAGCCGGGCAGCTGTTTAACCCCTTAACCTGCCGCTCATTTACAGCAATGAGGACAGAAGCTTGCCATTCATTTTTTGGACAACGTGAACCCGACGCAGAGCACGATGGGAATAAAGTTCTAACTCCACAGACACAGATTCATGAACCCAGATGCTGAGGTGCCGCCTGTGTGTGAAGGCGCTTTATTTTCGGCCTACAGTGCTTGGATGAGCGCCCACAGGTGGGTCTTGGGGAACTGAAATGTCACCAGATCATTCCAGCATGTAATTCGAAGAAAACTGTAATCGCATCTGGTTTCACCGACTGAACTCTTTTTTTTTTCCTCATAACACTCACTTAATAGATGAAACTGTAGCGTTTCTATGAAAACACCTTCACGTTTTTTTGCAGTGTTCTCGTATTCAGAGTGATTGACAGGTTTTGTGAATGCACACGTGTCAGACACTTCCCCACGTCACGATCACGTCTGAATAATCACTAAACCACAAAGGTTAACACATCTGTGTGAGCACATTCAAGGCTGAGTAAAGCTGCTATAGCTGCTGGGCTAAATATCAGGGGAGCGACGGTGACAGAGAGAGGGGTTAAATGTGCAACATCTTTATCTTCTGTGACCGCTGCTCTAAATGCTTTATCGCAACCACCATCTCCTTTGCACAAAGAAAACAAAATCTAATCTAAGAAAATAAAATGTAATAAACGAGTCTTTACGAGAGCCCACTTTCAGTTGCTCAGAGGACTCTTTCTTATATCGGCTCAGTCTATAAAAACTATTCTTCCCCCTGCGGTGCAACTGTGGCCAAATAGGTTAAAACCAATCACTTTGAACCCTTGAATGAATAATAATCAAAACATTTTACAAAAAGCGTGGGATGAAATCAGATTCAAACAAGATCCTAGCGTCTTGTCGTTCTAAACGTGTGTTGTCGGACTTGTTCTCAGATGCTGTTGAATAGTGAGTTCTTAAAGGCAGGGCGCTTTAACTGAGACGGACCAGGCATTCGTTTTTTTAGGACTGGTGACTATTGTCGTGCCCTCATAGTTGGTGCCAGGGTGATGTAATGCTGTGATGTGTCACAGCAACAAGGTCCTGGGTTTGATTCCAGGACGTACCCTGCCTCTCACCTGATTGACTGCTGGGAGAGTCCCCTCATGAGGCTCAGGTGTAAACGATAAGTGAGAACTAGAGCCTAGAGCCGCATCTGCCACAAACCGCAGCTTCCCCAGATAGACACACACAAATTCAACTTACAATCAATTGATTCATCTAAACATTCAGCTTTGACAGCAGCCAGCAGTGTCCGAAAAAATCACAAACTCAGGAACAGAGACGATGAAAAATGGTCATTTAGGCCGGTTAGAGCGTTTTAGGTCAGACAAACACAGACCCTGAGGCGGCCTCGGTGTCAGAGGTCAGAGCATGAGAGACCTAGTGGTGTACAGGAAAACACTCCCACATATACCAGCAAACGCAAACAACAGAGCGGTTCAGGCACATAGGTTTTCCATAAATGCGTGAGCACGTACACATCATCACGCCCCCGGTCGGTCCATCAGAGCCCTTTGCTCACAGGGGAGGGACTGTGGGAACCACAGTGTCACTTCCTCTGCCCGCGGGCCTCGGCCAATCCTCATCAGATAAGGGCCTCGGTTCTGCCCATCGGAGCCGGGCCTCGGCTTCACATGGTAAAACAGGGGATGCGATAAGGACATAACTTGCCAGCGAAACTGTCTCGATCCCAATTGCACCCTCGTCACTCTGACCCCTTCCCCCCTTCCCACCAAAATAGTTGTTTGGAGACAAGGTTGCTTTTTGTCTTTTGCCCATAATTACGAACCCTTTCATCTTCCCCCACTGTTCCCCTTGACCCCTACTCTGGGGTCAGTGGCCAGGATATCCCACTCTCCTTTGGCCAATAATGTGCCTTTTAGGGTGGATGAAGAGGGGCATTCATGCCAGGGCAGACAGGAGAGCAGCGCGGAGAGTAATCACTCCATCACGCTCTGCCCCCGTCTGTCCCAGCTCCTGCCCAAACACCCAAACAGCGCGCCTCGCTCCTCACATCAAAGACCTGCAGCCGGGCTGCACCCTCGACGCCGGCCCTGCACAGAGCAGCACAGAGGGGACTGTGTCACCAGCCCGGCAGCCGGTCACAGTGGTGCACCAGCGCGGCTGTGATCACCGTGGAAACCCCCCCACCCCACCCCCGGAGAGTTCTCATCATCACCGCTGGTGACACGCAGAGGAGCGCTCGCTCTCGTACACGGGAAGGCACTTTAAAGGGCGCGCGCTGTCATCAGACGGATCTGACGGCCAGAGACCTGAACAATGACTCATTAAGGAAGTGTGTGTATCTGGGGGAATTTTCCATTAGCTACATATTGCTCTGAGTCACAGACCTCGCATATATCGCTCCGTCACAGGTAGAGGTCCGGCTCATGATCTGATCTCTGAACAATGCCTGAGTTAAACTGACTGCGGTCCGTTATGTCAATATTATGAATCTATTTTAAAGAGGAGTGGGTCAGAGCAAATGTCTCTGAATCTGTGTGGTATCACTTCACTGTAGGATCCTAGAGGGCCTCTCTTGACTCTGCATGCAAAGAACAATAAGCAAAGTGTGGGCCAGTATCTTAACACATTCTAAAACAAAGAGCTGAGGAATGACTGGAATTCTGCCAAAATCTTCTGTGTCATTTGTTATATACAGCCCAAACGTAATACTATTCAGCTCTGACACTCAAAAGAATACGTTTTCATTTTTTTAATAACAAAATATGTTGAGGATAGAAAATGAGGTCAGAATGGAAGAAAAGTAAATGCTGATCCTCGGATCAGGGGAGAGGCTGCGATGCTCGGGCCTCTCCAGCCGCGTGGCCTCGTGCAGCCGCCGGCCTCAATGGACCCGATCCAGTCTGCCTGCAGCCTCCCGGCCTTTAGAGCTCCTCTGTGATCAATAGCTGGATTAATTGCTGAAAGGGCGGAGGAGGAGGAGGAGAGAGGAGGTTGTCAGAGCCTCAGGCGGGGGAGGGCTTCAGAAGGTGGGGGTTAAGATGGTGCTGACAGCCAGGCAACGCTGAAGGGATTTAAAAGGCGGATGGAGGGGAGCCCGAGTTGAAGTTGTGAGCGCCGGAGAGGGAGCCGCTCGCCCCCCCTCCCCTCCCAGCACACCCCACCCCAGGTCACCTGGCAGCGCGCGGGGCGGCGGGCCGTCAGATTAGGATCTGAAAGGGGGAGATAACGAGTTTATTGCCCCCTGGACGGGGTTGTTGGAGACGGGGAAGGAGAAGGGCAGGCCGAGCAGGCAGGGGTGGGAGGCGGAGTGGGAACGGCGGGCGTGCGCGTTTGTTTCAACCTGGAGAGATGGACGCGGCCGCGCAGCGCTCGCACGAGAGAGGAGCCCCGGCGGGGCAGTGAACGCACCGCGGCTGGAGCCGCGGAGGCGCTGCGCACGTCGCCGTCCCAGCAGCTCATCCATCACCGCGTCCACAGGCGCACATGCATTGGAAATGCGCGGCCACGTGCGCGACTTTGCCGCTTCCCTTTGAGTTCGCCAGCAGCTGCACAAAGTGACCACCGCGTACTGACATTACAATTATGATGGCAGCAATTTCCCCCATCGTCACCGTTCGTGTGTGCTACGCAAATTCATGCCTGGAGGGCTGTTACGAATTCCACCCTGTCATCGATCATAAATACGTACTTTCATGTTATCTCCCGAGTTATTGGAAATGGGATAAACCCGCCGCTGTTACAAGCGCCCGCGGAGTCACCTGTGAAATCTATATGTATTTCACACCGCTGTGATCCCCGCGCGCCACATTCCGCGCACGTACTGGGAGCTAGTATTAGCTTTGCGTGTCTGGCCCAGTCGCTAGAGGAGAGATAAGGCGAGCGGATATGAGAAATATGAAAAATAGCACTGTGATAGGATGATCATGGAGAATGAGCAATACAGGCCGCTGTGACAAATGGGACCGGGAGCAAAAGAGAAGAGCAATGCAAAACGGCATTAGAGTCAAGGACGGGAGGATTTTCCCCACAGAAGTGGAGATGAAACATACTTTCTTGGAACGAACAGGTCAATAATACCCTCCTGATATCAGTCATTTATTCTATTTCCCATTTTTCAGTTTCACGTCATCTACACTGTACGAAGTGCCGTTCGAGACCGAGAGTGGGAGATGTGCACTTGCGGCAACAAAAAGATCTCTAGAAACTATTGCTGACTCTTTCAGGGATCAGATTAAACCGCTTGATATAGTTTGGTTTAGCAAACAACCCAGCCGCACAATGAGAGAGAGCAGACGGACATCCGCAGCATCGCGGCGCGGCGGCTGAATAGCGCGGAGCCTCCTCGGCACACAAACGCACCGTCTCTGCTCGCTCACACACTCGTACACACACTCAAAGGGATTTTGGGGCCCTGCGGAGCGGCACGTGAGCGGCCCTCTGTCAGCTGTGTTTGCAGTGGAGCAGGCGAGGGGCGCCCGGCACCTCTGAAAGAGGGTAGCGACCCAGGGAGACGGGGGGAGGGGGGGGGCGCCCTGTGGAAAGGCCAAGGCCCGGAGAGAAGAGAAAAGAGCAGCCACAAAACAGCTTTCCTCCAGAGAGAGAGAGAGAGAGGGAGAGAGACACTTCTGGAACAATGCCCTTCGGCTGCAGGTGCAAACGGCTGCGGACGTGCGCGCGCACGAGTGTGTGCGGAGACAAGTTTCTTTTTTTGTGCTAATTGATCTGATCTGTTGTCTTTTCTCTGCAGCGAGTTTAACAGCTCACAGCTGATTAACATGTGGCCTTTTGGAGCTCCTGTGTGCGTGCGTGTGCGTGCGTGTGCGCCTGTGTGCGCGTCGTTGCCACTGAGAGCGATGACACAGGCCCAGAGTGTGTGGACACAGGCTCACGGAGCGCGTTAACTCGATTTGCACTTGTATGGCGCGCGGAGCATGGTTAACACATCTGAATAAAGGCTTTATGTGCGACGCGCCGCACAATCGGAGGAGCGCAGAGGCGTCACTCAGCCACTAGATTAAATGGCATACTCAGAGGATTAAAGGCTTTATACCTATGAACAGAAACACAGTGGAACAAGCAGGCATTCAGCTCGCCTACTGTATTCACTACCAGGCATATTCTGTATTTCTGAATAACTCCTTCCTTTATACATGCTCATAAATAAACCAGCTTATACCAGGTAACAATTACCAGGATCACAGTAGGTTAAACAAAGAACACTTTAATACCGTCGAGCCTGACAAAACAACACTTTGGCGACTGAACTTAATGAGTTCTGCGGTCCTGACGACGGGAGGCTGTCCCCGATGGCGACCCCTCGGTGAGAGGCTCTGATGCCCAGACCCACCAGACCGGACGGCCCTGTTTGGACAAGTGGTTCCCATCCCGCTCCCACGCGAGGCAGCGCCGCCACAGGACGGAGCCCGCGGCCCGAGGGCTCGGAGGAAGGTGCCCGCGTACCACCTACGGCTTCCAGGGGCCGCCTCCGCCTGCGAACGGGAGCGGTTTGAGGAGGGAGTCCATGCGCGTCGAGCAGCGGGCCGACGCGCACGCACTTGAAGACACCTCAAAGTGAGAGCCCCGGGGGCCGGCGGCGAGGCAGGAACACAAAAACACATGTAAGGCCTCGGAGAGAGCGTCCCCCGTTCCTCCCCGGTCCCACACCTCGGCCCAACCCGGAGAGAGAGAGAGAGAGAGAGAGAGAGAGAGAGAGACAGAGAGAGAGAGAGAGAGAGAGAGAGAGAGAGAGAGAGAGAGAGAGAGAGAGCAGAGGGTGAAGATGGGAGAGCGCGATACGGGAGAGAGAGAGAGAGCGAGGAAGATGAAGACAGAAACAGCCAGATTTCGCTCTCCACCCCTCTTTGCTGATATTACTGCTTAATTAAAAGGGCAGCATGTGCTAAGTATTATTCCAGCTGAGATCTCTATCTCCCGTCTATGTAATAAGATCTTCAGCGGGCTTACAGCTAAATTTTCGAGCAAATTTCCTTCCAGTCCTGCCATTATTTATTTCTTTCCCCGGCCCCCGTCTGTTCTGTGCGCCCGCTGAAATCGCGTGCCGCGCGCGCCACTGTTTTGCATGTTAATTAATGTAATGTTTTGTGCACTACTCTGGAACATTTAAGTGTTCTCTCGAATGTGTTCCAATTAAGAAACATCCCTCGGGCACAAATTGGTTTGGACACACTGGGAATGTTGCTATATTTTTACATATCTGGGGGGGGTGGAGGCGTGAACGTGAACAAAATGCAGTCTACGCGCCTCCAAATGTGTGGAGTTGGTGAGACGCGAGAGTAGTCGCCCCCTTCTCCCACACTGTCAGACCCAAAGCCATCTCTCCCTGTCTCCATCTGCTCTTTATCCTGACGATGATTCACGTCTGCTGCTAATGCTGCAAATCCAGAGATGGCGGCTGGCTTGGGTGTCAGGATGCCTGCTTTTAAATGAACATCCTCTAAACCTAAACACTTCAACAGCATTTTGAAGTACGAGTTGTACTCGGTCCAACGCGGCAGAGCTGGATCACTCTGGAAAGCAGAAATCACCTTCAGATCCTATGAGTGAAGGAGAAATACTGCTGATTTGCATCACCCCACTCACGCACTGTACACACACGCTTGGCATGATTTCCAAGGCACCCATGTATCATGGCTACTGGAGAGGAGGCCATTTTTCCCAAAGACTGGCTTCAGACGCACATTCAATCACCTGGTAAATTAGTTTAATCCTGCAGCAAATCTGTGCCTCTCCTGGGACGTTTCCAGAGGTGTCAATCGGAGATAAGGCCAGCGTGACAATAAAGCCACCAGAGCACATGAGGGGAGGCGCTGCTCTTTAACTCTCCCCTACATTCAAAGCCATTTGATTTATGGAGCGGAATAATTCAGCCATGTTTTCCTATAAACTGTTGAAGATGCACAAATAAAAAGTTATACTGTCATGCACCTCATTACAATTTGAATGTAGTGCATTAAATATTAATATACGCATGTGGTAAATTGTACAAAAAGCACAAATATTCCAATTACTGTTGCACATTGTCTGATCTTATTCTACAGAGTAACATTTTATGATATCATTGAGGTCAGTTTTTCCTGTGTAACATGCTCAGGGCAAACAAATTCAACAGCAAGAGGAAGACAAGTTTTAAAAGCGAAGCACACAGGCAGATAAACACATGCTCACTGACACGGTTGCTCAGGCACACGTTTGTATACACAGATTATAAGAAGTCTGTCTCTGTCTGCTTTCATTTACACACCAGACTGTGCAGATCACTTCTGCCCTCTACTGAGTGTCACTGGGACGGCAGCAGCTGGACGCGAAAACCTAAACCAGACGAAGGGAGTCAGAGAGTCATTAACTTCTTCACTAGCATGAGAGCACTGCAAAAATGGACCAGAAATAAATAGGAAAAATCTTCATATAAATCACTGAAGCATTTACATGTATTATTGTAATATAATATTTTAAACAACCCCCATGATTTGAATTTAAATTTTACGATACGATATATGTATCGTATCGTAAAATTGTGTAAACTGTAGTGATTTAAACTTGAAAATTATCAGATGCTACAGTTTTAAAACAGCTTGGATTAAATAACTTTTTTCAAATACTCATATATCCACAACAATTACAACAAATTTAAGATTCTTGAACTGTGACTTTGTACTCATTTGTAATTTTTCCTTCAACATTTGACCAGTACAAAGGTAAAAACACTCAAACTCCTAAAAATTTGTGGCATGACGGGGTGATTTAATGCCATTCGTTTTAACGCTAAAACAAGCAGAAGGCAAAGGAACCGAAAAGAGCAAACGAGAGCAGAGAACTTCAAAATGTTCTTTGAGGAAAATGAGATCACAGGCTGCAATTATATAATTCTTGTCAAGTGATGGCGACGATAAGAGACATGCATGCATGCACGCACGCACGCGTGCGCGCACACACACACACACACACACACACACAAATGGGAGAATAGCCTCCATTTAAATATGTTGAAAAGTTATGGGGGGTCACACTGGGGTCAGGTACAGGAGACGTGTGTGTGTGTGTGTGTGTGTGTGTGTGTGTGTGTGTGTGTGTGTGTGTGTGTGTGTGTGTGTGTGTGTGTGTGTGTGTCGGGCCCTAAACACTGGGCGCCCGATAAAAGCACTTCTTCAGATTTCCTGCTTTGGGTTTTGTTGTTGTCCATTCGGCTCTTCTCTTTCTAGTTTTGATGAAAGTCAAAAGTCAAACGTTCCCGAGTGTTCCTTGATGCTGAATGCAGATTTAAAGGGGACGCACGACTGCGAGTGCAGAACGTATGTGTGAGCACTTCTATAACAAAAGGATTAAACAATCGGTCCGGATTGGTAGGACTTTCCCATGCAGCCAACACAACAGAAAGCCCAATGAGTGGTAGGAACAGTGTGAACACCAGGATAAACCAGGCGCTCATCCTGCAGCCTACGTGTTGTGGAGGCTGCACATGTCCACGCACGCAGACTGGTGGTGGGGCCGGGGAGGCCGGGGGGGTCTGAGTTCCCAGGGAGCCTCACTGTTCTGATGGAGGCACTTTGTCTGAAGCCAGGGCAGACTACAGAAGACTCCAGTGGAGATGCCTATCAGCTACTGGCTACGGCCTGGAGAAAAGAGCGAGGGAGAGAGAGAGAGAGAGAGAGAGAGAGGCTGCACAAAATGCTGAATGAAAAAACTGCATCAAGACGCAGTTGAGAAAAAGAGGAAGAAAAAAAAACGCTCACTAAAGACAGGCAAAAAAAATCAAGGCCCGCCTGAACGTCTGAAGGCCACGTCACAGGTTAACTCACAGGAAATAAACATTTCATGCAAATTGTGTATATCAAATGTCGACAACAGCCTTTTGCCCCGGCATTAATCTCTCAACAAGTGAATCAAGTAAAAGAGGCCAACTACTCAACAGCGACCGGACCGTTCCCCTGTCATGTCCCGCGCTGCAGATAACAGTAGCACAGCGTGCCATATGCAGGTGCTGACAGCCAGAGTGATGCATAGTGGAACTTAGGGAAAGTCGGGTCAGTGGACGCACCGCGGGTCAACAGGGAGCGCGACCCCTCCAGGTGTGGCCCCCTCCTCAGCTCCAACACGCTCCACCCGCTCTCTATCCGTGCAAATGATCAGACAGGTCTAAAATTAAACGCAACCTACAGTTCATCTTTCATTCTGACAGGCATTGTAAGGTGCAGTTCGACGATAGGAACAACAAAAAAAGTGGATACGAGCATGAATGCAATTCCTTTCTGCCGTCTCCCCGCTCTAATCTCTTTCTCTGATTACCGAGCGTTATGGATTGAGTGGTTGAGCCAGAGCAGCGGCAGACAGATCTAATGTGCGCCGTCGGTCGCTTGGCGACTTTTTAGTTAGAGTCAGAGGACGCGGGGCGGGGGCTGCAGGGACTTTCACCGTGACCCGAGGATCTCTACGGCTTCTGTCAGCGGAAAATCAGATTACAACAGTCAAACCAGGGGGTGACTTAGGAGGGGGCGTCAAGAAGTCTAAATATGGAGGGCTCAGTATGTCCATAATCACTTTATACAAGTTAGATGAACAAAAAGACTTATCTCCTCCTCGCTGTCCAGACTGCCTATGCCAGTGTGAGGCGTACAGTGTGTGTGTGTGTGTGTGTGTGTGTGTGTGTGTGTGTGTGTGTGCGTGTGTGTGTGTGTGTACTTGCATCCAAGTGACACCAAAAGTGTATTTTCCTACCAAAGTGAGGACATTTTGTTTGGTCATCACATCTTTGAAGGCCTGTTTGAGGGTTAAGATGTGATTTTAGAGCTGAGGTTAGAATTGAGTTTTGGTTCTGATTAGAGCAAATGTTAGAAAGTTGTGTGTGTGTGTGTGTGTGTGTGTGTGTGTGTGTGTGTGTGTGTGTGTGTGTGTGTGTGTGTGTGTGCAAATCCACTTCAAACAGTGCCACTGAAAAACATTGTAGGAAACAGGCACAAATACATGTCTAAAATATTAGGCGCCATAATGGAATTATCAAGACATTTTGGTAAGCAAGTATCAAGGTATAAACAGTTAAAGATCAATTTGTGAATTGATATGAATGAGTGGAGTTGGTCCCGGCAAAGACAGCGACAGCGACTGTGGATCACGGGTGATGGGAGGGGAAGCGGCAGAGCGGGGGCGACGGACAGAGACAGAGCAGAAAATTGAAGTACATGTAACATGACACAAATGGACAAAAGTATTTAGCTAATGATTTATTATTAAACAAAGCAGGCAGCCTTCCCCGGCCCAATCCCCCAGCCTTGCCCGGGCCCCGGCTCTATTGTAAGGAGATGGAGAGGCAGATAAGCCGGCCTGTAATGGTAGTCAGATGGCAGGTGGGCCGGCCGAATCCGGGGTTAATCACTGCTAAGTGCTGTGGAGAAGGGAGGACACGGGGCCTGGCTGAAACACTGTATCCTGAGGGGCATCGCGGGGCCAGGTAAGTCGGCCCAGGTAACTCACCAGCTGGACTCCCGCGCCGGGTCGCTAATGCTGTTACCTGGGGAGCGTCACCACAATGACATCAACGCGCTGCTCCGTCAAACCACGTTAGCCTCCTTTGTTCGCGGCCCACCTTGCCCTCATGTGCTCGCAGCATCTCCGAGCAGCACAGCTGAATCTGTCCGAGAAGAAGGAGAGAGCGACCGAACCTGTGGAAGGTGCACTTTATATTTTTAGACAGGCAAAATGAATACAGTTGTGGCAACTTTGATTTTAAAAACGGAAGGAAGCTAAAAGCACAGGCGCTGAATTGATTCCCATCCTGTCCGTCTGTAGCTGAATATTTACTTCCGTGCCGCCCGGTTCAGCCTCCGGCAGATACCGGCTTCATGAATAAAAAACAAGGGCCGGCTCCGCGGCCGCAGCGCGAGAGGCTGCGCGTCCAAACGGCGGATGACAAATCCATAATGAAGGCGGTAATTGAAACAACATTGAGGGTCCGCGGTGAGCGTCTCTCGTATCCCCTGCCGCCATCAGGCCCGTCTCCCAAATCACTTCCAAACGTCAGGCGAATCAAAACAAAACACGCAGAAAGGAGCACGAGTGGACAGAGCGGTGGGCTCTGATGGGACGTGGGCCTTTTTAGCCCTTAACATGAAACAGTCGGCCTCCCTGGGCAGCAGGGAGCTGGAGCCATTCACTGTAATGGGGCACGGTCGGCGCTGTGACGACACAAAAACGCACACTGACCTCCGCAGCTTCCGCCTCAACACGCACCCGAGCTGGTCAGAAAGCAGAGGCACACATCCACCACAGAGCCCCATTATTCCTCCACCTGCTCCCATAAAATGGAGTTGTCGTAAACAACAAATGAAGTCATCTTGCTTTAAAAGAAGAAGCGGAGAGGTCAAGTTGAGCGGGGGAGCTTTAGTTAAATCATCTGCTTGTAGTAAACAGTTGAGAGGAACATCTATCAGCTGGGCACGTGCTGACAGTATAATAATAAGGTAGCGGGAGCCGGAGCGTGCGCTGGGAACAGATAAAGGCCGGCGCCGGGAGAGAGGGAGCGAGTGGAGGGAGAGGACGAATGGAGGGAGAGCCGCGGCTCATCACCGTTTTTCATCAGCGTGGTGGGTGGCGCTGGAGCCACACTGCGCCCTGTTCATAAGCACAAGGTTACTGTTCATTGTCCGTCGCGACCCGGCGGCCGTGAGTGACAAGGTGGGCCGCCGGGCTCTGTGCCGCCGCGCACATAATTACCTCATGACGACAAAGTGAACTTTGATGTACAGTGTGTGCCGCCGGCGCGCTTCAATCGCCTCGGAGCTGCTGTTTGTGCACCGTCGTGTGTGTGTGTGTGTGTGGAAAAATACCTGCACACTCGACTCTAATAAATGAGCACTCACTCTTACCGTGGCTGAGTCACACACACACACACACACACACACACACACACACACACACACACACACACACACACACACACACACACACACACACACACACACACACACACACACACACACACACACACACACACACGGCTGCAGCCAGCCAGTAGGCTTGATGTCAATCAATAGGGTGTCTAATTAAAAGTAACAGGAGGAAGCTGCTGGGGACAGCAATCCCTATCTGACTCCCATTTTCATATGAATGGCCTTTTTTAATTAAGCTCAACAGCTAATAAGCCTCAGTATCCAGACCATGTAGCAGTTTAACAGACAAAGAGCCACAAAGGAAACACACATACACAGACGTGCACACAGAGGAGAATGGAGGATGAGAGGTAAAGACAGAAGGATGAATAATGAAGAGTCACCAGCGGAGTGATGCATTGCCTTTGAACCTGTTGGTTCGCCTTTGTTTGTGACGGCACTTTGCCACCAGCTATTGTTCGACTAAAGTTTATTTAGCATTGATGGTATTAAAGAACACAGTCAAATAAAACGTGCCTTTGCCATAAGAGAGGGAGAAGTGAAAGCGAAAGGGAGCGTCGGCAAACAAACGGAAAGCTAATTATACATTTATGTGAGGGAGGGTGACTGGATCAAACATAAAGCAGCATGAAAACTAGCCAAGCTGTCTTCATTTAAGACAAAAAAGACAAACTGTATCAAAACCGTATTTCTATCATCGTCAAATTAAATTACACTAAAACTGAATGCCACTGTAAAATTCAATCTTATTTCCATCAATGGGTTTAGCAGCCACTGAAATAAAATGAAAAAAGCATGACAGCATAATTCAGTGACAGAATTTAATGCTGAGCCGCGTGTGTATGTGATGCTCAGACTTACAGAGCCCACAATGACATTTAGTAGCTACCAAATAAGGCCTTTGTTCATGAGCCAGATATAATTAATGCGCTGATCCTCTTCTATATGAAATTAGCAAAGCACTCAAATCCGGTAATGCATTAAAAAAAGGTTTAATTCTTCATTGCCGCCTGTTCGTACAGCATCTACAGCGCGTCACCAAACATACACACATGAGCATAGCAGGTTGCCAAGATGTGTGCGAACAAAGGAGCAAATAAACAGGACACGCGACTCCCATTCCGCTAAAATTTCACCACGGAGGAGATTATGGTTCTGTTCTAACACGACAAATCTCCATTTTCCCAACCTTTTACAGGAGATAAAAGGCCTCGGATCCATTTTCCACACTAAATCCCAGATCAGCTTCTCCTTAGCAATTCAAACCACCCAGCAGGTTGTTTCTTAAAGGCTTGAAAACGAGCGGCGCGATAGCCGGCGCCGGCGCCTCACGTGCACGTGCACGGCGGCGACGTGCGCTAATTCTCCTTCTCTCCCACTTCTTCACAAAAACTTTCAACATCATGACCCCCAGAAACATTTGCAAACTATAACAATAAAATTAACTTGTAATGAGCAAAATAATTGCACATCAAACGCCGCTCGATGGCGGAGAGCAGGCTCAGAAGAAAGGGCCCAATTTAAAGATTACATGGCTCATGACTACCAAAGTTCAAAACACAGAGAAATTGGTTGTGAAGTGGGAAAAAAGAGCCCTTCCAAAACGACTCCGAAGCATTCTTTAAACTTGTGTAATGGATACGCTGCGGGCAACTGGGTGAATTTACCATGCAAAGAATCTCCATTCTGCACGCAGCACTTCAAAGGCGAGAGGGAACGGCGTTTCGGGGAGCCAGTGGGCACGGG
Organism: Betta splendens; assembly: GCF_900634795.4. NCBI lineage: Eukaryota > Metazoa > Chordata > Actinopteri > Anabantiformes > Osphronemidae > Betta > Betta splendens. The sequence goes on along the minus strand of NC_040885.2, from coordinate 952,067 downwards.
CAGAGGGGGGAATAAACCCGGAGACGCACATTTGTCTCCCAGAGTGACAGAAATTGGCAGGGGGTGTTCAAAATGAGAGATGTAGCTGATCTGGGGCAGCGGCGGAGTTCAGTCAACACCGCAGCGCCTCCTCAATCGTCAAAAACAGAGGGAAATCGGAATAGGGAGAGGAGAAATGGCGAGAGAGTTAAAATGGAAGGAATAGTGGAGATTTATTTTTCTCCTACGCTCGGAAATCAGGGGAGCGAGTTGAACGAAGATAAGGAGATAAAACGCAGGGGGACGAAGGGCGAGAGCAACTGGGCCGCGTGGCTGTGTTGTGTTTGTGTGTTGGTCATTTATGTCGCGCCGGAAGGGAACGCGGCGATGATGAAGTGGCCGACGCCGTGTCGTGTCTTACTATCAGATACAAACTGCAGATTCCAGCAGAACCACCAAAAACAGCAAGACGAACGGGCCCGAGCTGCGGCTCCGGGTCACCGCGCTCCCTCGTACGGCACTGGGATCTGAGTGGAGCTGAGAAGTTGCTCGAGCACTTGCTGCTGGTTGTTTTGTCTCACGGTGCCTCTGCTTTAACCCCCCCTCCCTTCTTCCGTCTCCCCCCCCCCCCCCCCCCCCTGCTCTGGGCCCTTATCTTATTGGAACGCTGCCACTGTTTGCATAAAACACTGTTTGTAAGGGGTTGCATATGTTAAAACATTAAAACACACATTGGCGCACATGCACGCACGCGGCCGCTGTGTGCACACGCTAACGCGACCTTGCTACGAGGCTTTGTCACTGACATGCAGGGGATTTGTTTAAATAAGGCTTCTGCTTTCATAGTGTCACGGAAACTACCACGTTAAACACACACACACACGTTAAAGATGTTTAACTGTCATGTAAAAAGATGACGTAAACGTTGGTAACATGATCAGTCACTTCCTTTATTTGCCATGCTATTTATTACAAAGGAATAGAATTATACTCTGTGTTACTTCACCTTTAAACAGAAAACATTGTTATTACTGTAGATATGACATCAAGTGATAAGATTATTGCAAATAAATTGATATTACAATTGTAAAAATGCCAAGCTCAGCTAAATACTGACTTGATGCTCCAAATGCTACAAGCTGCTATAGAACGATGTTCCATGTGCCTGAAAGTAGGTGTAAATGTTCCAGTAAAGTCCCTTCCATTTTAGCACCAGTAATTCCAGTTCATATATGTCCAACATGAATATCTATATATATATATATATATATGCACACTGAGGCGTCCTCTTACTTTCACTGTTTTTAATGGTATTTCTTTTTATTAGTAGTATTTTAACAGTGTCTGTAAAGGCGAGTTGCGTTCCTTATAGCATAGATAAGCATCATAATAGCAGCTCACCCTGCCACAGCCATGCTCCATTTATGCTCCAAGTGGCCAAATGTTCTATCAGTTGCAGGTTTTGACAGTTGACCTAAATAGTGCTTAAACCATTTTCTGCACAGGACCTGATGTTCTCTCAGAAACAAGTTTAAGTTCCACTGGAAATGTGGCATTTGCTCATGAAAATTTGACCTTGTGTTTAAACTATAGTCTGTTTGTCACTGTTGATTAGCATAACTGGTAATGTCACCATGACTTTTCCCCATCTCTGATCCATTAGCGCTCTCTCTGTTGGTCATTTGAAGCGTTTCTTCCTCCGATGAAGAGCTTTATAGTCGCAGCCTAACCTCTGGTGTGGTCCCGAACATTTTAGACATGCTACAGTTCAAGCTGGTATAAAATAAACTGGGCATGATCCATTTGTTGTTGCTAATTTAGGGCCGTTTCATTTTGCAACGGTTTTGTTTAATGGTAACGGTAAATTTGTTTAACGGCTTAGAGAAACTAGTTTAAAATCAGTTCATAAATGAATAAGCATCTATTTGAGACCTTTCATTCTGCTTTTAGATTGAAGCACGGTGCTCGATGACATTTTCCCAGCCTCTGATTCTGGGGACTGTGTGGTCCTTGTGCTTCATGATTTAATTGCTGCTTTTGATACAGTGGACCATGATATTTTAATCTTTAGCTAGAACGCTTGGTTCAGTATAAAGGGTCCAGCTCTGAAGTGGATCACTGGGGACTTTGACTCCTCCTCTCCTTTGTCTTGGAGGGTTCCTCAAGGCTTTGTTGTAGGTCCAGTCCTTTTTTCTTTGTGTTTGTAAGCCCTGGGCTCCAAGCTCACGGCAACTCCTTTCATTGCTATGCTGATGACTGTCAGACTCTGTCATTTCACTGTTGGAATGTTACAGGAACATTAAGGCCTGGATGTCCCTTCAATATTTATTTCTAAGGATTCACATACATTTAATAGGCTCTTGGCTTTAAAATGGACACTGAACTGAAATTTGAAAACCATATTCAGTTTATTGTTGATTCTATTTTTTTCCACTTCAGACAACTGGCTGAAGTCAAACCCATTCTCTGAAAGCACTACTTTAAACCATGCCCCCGTTATATGTGCCACCTGATTGGATTACTGCAATGTACCTTAATTTGGTCTCAGTCGTTGGTCTCTCGGCGCTTGTACACTTCAGGACCCCTTTTTAACATCTCCTGTTTGTTTTTATGGTAAAATTGGTGCTTTCCCAGTATATCTGAACGTCTTTGTCCATACATTCCCTCACGGTCACTCGGATCTGCTGACCTGCTGCTTCTGGGTGGACGGAAACCTAAACTTGTTGCCCAGAGGAGACGAGCTGTGCAGTGGCAGCTCCTAGACTCTTGACCGAGCTACCCCTGCTCATTAGACAGGCCCCTTCCTTTGCCTCCTAAATCCCTTCCTATGACCCATTTGTTTTCACTGGCTTCTGACAGAGCCCGAGTTGTCCATTATTTCTTGTCTTTTTCAGTTTTATACTTTTGTGCCACTTTTCCTATTTATAATCGTGAACAACACTTTGTTTTTAAGTGCCAAACAACTAAACTAGTACTCATTTCACGTTTTATCACTTAGGGTTTTATCTGAAAAAACTTCCACTAATTCTAGATGCTTCAATGTAACAACACTATTGTCCTACACTTATTTCACTATTTCACTTCACTAACAACATAAAGGCCAACGATAATTGCTGTGGCAGCAGCCTACACAAACCATTAGTCTTTCCATCAGTCTCACTTCATTCTCCCCCTTCTGTCTGGTGGCTTGTCTCCTATTGTGCTCAATTAAAATTCCACCATTTGTTTTCTCTGTAAATTAGGTTACTTCTGAAAATTTACACTAATTTACTTAACTCGTGCAAAACCCAGGCTCCAGCTATTCTAAAGACCGTGCTGTTTGTTTAACATGCAACATGAACTCTGTGACATCAACATCGACTCTTCCTCCACCCATCACCTTTCTACCTCCGTCCCTCTCTCAGACCAGCACAGATCGATGTGATGCATGTGCACCTTCGTCTGCCTGGGATACAACAGTAAGGAAAAGACAATTTAATAAAAAAGGTAGTTGTTTTACGCGGTCCAACAAATTCTTCAAGGAAGTTTTTCTTTTAGCTCACACCTCCACAGAATGAATCCTCAACATCCTAGCTACTAACAAAGGCTCTCTATGCTCTACATGCCTCTTCCTGTGTGGAAGAAAACGGAGCAGCGAGGGAGTACGGTTCCCAGGAGGTTGAGAAGTAAGAGTTGTGTATAGATCGGAAAGGTTGCTGTCAACAGAGACAAGCCTTTTGCCCTCACACATGACCCGACTATTTCCGGGTCACGTCGCGATAGCCCTCCTGTAGGTTACTCAGAGTGCCAGCTCTGTTTCACATGACCTCCACCACATCGCATTCCTCAGCACAAATATCATGAAGTTCTCCCCCCAGACAAACACACACAGGGTACTTAGGGTCTGTTTAAGTCGCGTCACGTCAGTCCGAGCACACTGAATGTGATCCAAGCGCCGTGGTGATCAAGGCTGTTTGATGTGTGAACATTTAACTGGCGTGGGGTTAGTGTCAACAGCTAAGCCACTGGGGTTAATGGAGGCGGCGGCGGGCGCAGGGGTCTTTTCGGGGCCACGCATGACTAAAGATCATCGTCATTAGAGCCGAGGGAATGCAGTTATGAGCTCATCGTGCACAGATGATGGTGCTCATTTGTCAAGTCTTTGAAAAGGAATAAGTGTGAGGCTGATCATTCAGCTCTCAGTCTGTTACATTCTGTGATAAATAGTGACTTTATTTGATAGACACAAGCTGGTCTTATAATGTGGGGAGAGAAAATAATGATAACATTTTCAGGTTATAGGTTTCACTCAATCAAAAGCTGTATGTATGATAATAGATTTTCATTTTACTTTACGTTGTGACTGAAGATGAATCAATTTCAGGAAGTTCTGTAGATTACATTATAAAAATATGTAACTTTTGCTTTCAGTTCTGTTAAAAACAAACTATGTATGTCAAAATAAAATGATATTGCAAATAATACAAACTTAATATACATCCACCTCAGTGTGAACCCAGACGTCAAGCTTCAACTCTCGGCGGATGCACAAGTACTGTAGTTGTTTCTGGGCCCATTAGAGCAGACTTGTCACGTGATGTGTTCCCACAGCTCAGAAACTCTGCATCCCTGAAGCTACAACAGGAAGCGGAGTATAGAGACAGACTAATGGACAATCATTATGTTTCTGGCTCTAATTTGTACTAGTTGTGTAAGAACATAGAGCCTCTAGCCCAGAGGCACAGAAAGACAGTGATATCTGCACTTTGTTCATTATGCCGTACAAGTGATAGCCCATTTTTCCATTTCTCGGCTTTTATTCGTTTTAATTCCTCCTCTTGTTGAGCCATTTCCTTGGCCATCCTGCTCTGCCCAGTCTCCAGGTCTCTACTCTATCTCTTAATTCCCCTGTGACTGGTGCAACTAAATGAAGCAAAACTCCATCTTAAAGTTACTTTCCTCTGCACCAGACCATCACTAAATTATCCATGCCTTTGAAGCAAGAAGTACAATTCATTCTGCACTGCTACGGAGCATTTGAAGTGTGGGAACACAAAGGGGTGGCGCAGATAAAAGCAGCTCATCAAAGCACATTTAAACATGACAACTCTTACTTTCTCTGGTCTCTTTGTTTAAAAGTTAGATAACCCAATATTGTTTGTTACAATGGCTGACAACACTCTGTCTACCTGTCTCAGCAACTGTCTAGTGTGACTCAAGTGGGCTAGAATGGATAGAAGAAACGAGGAAGCGAGGAGAATATGGCCGCAATTGTTAAAGTATGTTTGAGAGACAGCCAAATGAGACAGACTGAACAAACTGGGCCAAAAGAGCCTGCTGTGTGTGTGTGTGTGTGTGTGTGTGTGTGTGTGTGTGTGTGTGTGTGTGTGTGTGTGTTTGGGGGGGGGCAGGGGCAGCAAGGATGGATGATGTCAACATTTTTCCTTCAGTGGTCCATCTGTATTTGCATAATTTCCATTCCTCATGAGCAGCAGAGAAAGGAAGGTAGATGCTCATAAAAAACTACATTGACAAGGGAACAATGGTGGCCTGAAGGGTCATTTTGTGGGGGCTAAAAATCCCTAAATCCTGGTTTAATATTTTGTCAGGCTAGTTTTGAAAAATGCTATTTTGCTAAAGCTCAGTCAGAGCCGTGTTTTGTCTGATGTGACAAGTAAAACATATCAAGTGTGAATAGTTCTCTCACATAATCAAAAAAGCTTTTATTTTCACTCGGCAGTGACTGACTTTGGTGCGAGCTATAAAATGAGCATAGCAACAGATAAGGGCACACAGAAATATGGGCATATCAATGATTAATGCTCTTCACCACTGAAAGTAAGGAACACAACGATGTCACGTAAAAAAACTTTGTTGGACACTGGCATGAAAAGAAAAAGTTTGGGGGGGGGGGGGTCAAAGAATGAACTGCAGATACCTGCGGTTGTACTGAAAGTTCTGTAAAGGCCTGAGTGATGGTGAGGATGGGGGGCACACAACTGGTAGAAGGGCAGGTGTGGGGAGAGGGAAAGATGGATGATGGATGGTGTTGATACAGGAGGCAGCAGCCCTGCTTTATCTAGGCAGCACAAGCCAGACCTGCTGGGGTGATGGGTGGGCTGTCAGCCCTTTGTTTATGGACCACCACCCATCTCACATCACCTATACACCCAGAAGGCCTGCATCCGTCAAAAATAGCTCCTACCGCGCTGCATTTTGTCTCCCCATCTCTCTTTTTCATACTCCTCTATTACAAATGGCGTTTTGTCTTCCCAAGCGTGGTCCCGCTGTTCGCGGGTACAGGATGAGCTCCAAAAAATACATATATAACATTGCTTTTTTTCTGTTAACGGAACATGTCTTCCAGACATTTGGGTCCACAGAGGAGCAGCAGAGGAAAAAGAGGAGAGGAAGAAGAGACAAAGAGAAAGGGGGAAGACGTGAACCTAATCCAACCATATCCCCACGAGTTGCACACTTCCAATTAACCACTGATTGGTTTATCAGCCTCCGACGGGTGATTGCTGTTTTTAATCATCTTCTTTCTCTGCACGCTTTCCTACACTCTATCAGTTCTTCCCACTCTTATCATCTAACCCCCTCCGCGTGCCGTCTCGCTTCCCCGCCCCGCTGCTGTTCGACGCTGCTGCTGTTTCATCAGGTTTCTCGTGGAGCTGCGCGCTCTCGCGCCGTGTCCCGCCGTGGAGCCAGATCCGAACACGAATGAATAATTGAAACAAAAACCTCGATGTGAGCTTTAAATATGGCTGTGGGACTTAAAGCAGCACCTTCCACATTATAAAGAGCAAATAACTAATGGTAATGTGGAGGCCTCATTCACCTAAATTCAGCTTAAATACCTGAAAGGAGATGGGTGCATTCAAAGTTTAGCCCAGGACAACACAAGGTGTTCCAGAACTTTTCTCCTGACTCAATCACTTACGCAGCTGTAGGTCTGTGAGGAAAAAAAATACAACGACAACAAACATGTCTTCTCTCACCTGCCTTTGTTAGTTTGATTGACTAAAGACCCTGAAATGTGCCTGTCAGTCTGATCGATCCCTCCGCTGGACTGGGGGCTCCTATCCTCGCCTGTAATAAATTGCGGGGGTGTGGGGAGCGCTGATGGAGCGGCGGTTATAGCTTCTTTAATTCACCTGACGCCTCGCAGTGACAGAGGCTCATAACAAGGTGACACCGCGCCGTAATGGCGACGCTCGCTCACCGCTTGGTGGGCGGAGAGGGGGCGAGCGAGGGGGAGAGAGAGGGAGCGTCCGCTGGCTCGATATCGCCCCCACCCCCTCCCTCTGGTCAAGGTGTTATTGAGAGCGGCGCCGTTATCTCTGCCCGCGAGGTCGCCCGCCGCCCGGCTGACGCAGGTGCACCAGGCCCAGCAGGCCCGGCGAGAGAGCAGAGCAGCACGCTGGGGTGAGTGCCTGCTAGCCACAGCCTCCTGGGTGGGCTATAACTCATCTCCAGGCAGGGATAGGGTCTTATCTCAGCCCCCCCCCCGCAGGCCTGCCCCTCGCCTGCTCCGTCTTAGGGAAAAGATTTCCCGGTGCTCCCGTGTGTGAGTTATAGTTGGGGTTAAAGTGACTGAATAGGCCTGTCTGTTTCGCTTGTCTTTGTGAATTTATATCTGTGTGGGCAGAGGAATGTGAAGGTGTATGTGTATTCATTTATACTGTATGTGTGTATTTATGTAACCCCGTTTTTTTTTTTTTCTCCACTATGCGACTGAGCCATATGTTCCGTAAGCTCATCTTAATGTCTCCTCCCCCCGTTGGTGAAACACAAGTGTCATCAGTTATTTAATCATTTGTAAGGAACCATTACAGTTGCATCAGAGCGTCGCCCCCCTTCTTTTATGTGCAGATACATATTCCCCTCCACCCACCTACCCATCCACGCTGCCTCTCTCTGTCATCTCGGCCTATCAATCAAAAATGTATTAAGTCCGGAGCCGGGGCCGATCAAAGGCAGAATTCCTGGGAGGAGAGCAGATAAGGCCTATCTCATTAATAAGTGCTTTACCATCGTCGGGGCCCGCGCGCCTCACCACACCCTGCTTGCCTCCCTTTGATATCTAATTATCCATCCATTTCATTCTGTCAAAGAGGGTGTAGAGCAGCGACTCGCAGTGTCATCGCAACCGAACACCGCTGCGTTTGTGTGTCTGCGCGCATCAGGATCCGGGCGCGGAGCGGCATCAAAACATCGTGACATGCGGCAAATCCAAGCGTGAGAGTGACACACGTAAACAAATGCAAATGAGGCGTTCTTGAAAAAGGAGCGGGGCATGTACGCAGACTGTAACGCCGACAACAGACTGAATCCAACGGCGCGCGGAAGAAATGACCTCTGAGAGTGTGGAAGCCCGATAAGATAGCAGGCAGGAAGTGGGGGAACAAGACATTAAAACATCAGGGGAAGATACTGAGGAGAGCGGACGGCAGAAGACAGCGATGGTCAATGGGAGGTTTTAGGGAAACGTTGACAAAAGAAGAAGAAGAAATGAACGCAGAAGGGGAGAGGCAGACAGAAGAAACGAGAGAATGGGAAATGGGAGGGAGAGAAAGAGCCAGGAATTCTTTCCCCTTTTCTTCTTGGTTTTCTGTAAGAGTAGCTCAGGAAGATAAGGCTAAAAGGTCCGTTAGTCTGTTGTGGAACAATCCGTGCTGTGTCTCTCCCCTTTCCCTCTCTCTCTCTCTGCCTTTCTCTCCGTCTAATGGCACAACTCAGATTTCTAGTGATGCCTCTTGTGATATGGCTCATCTCTGGTGGCACGGTTTGCTAACATCACTTGTCCAATGCAATATACTCATATCCTATAAAGAACAAAGCAGCATCAAGTCCAATGTGAGAGGAAAAAGTCTTTGGGCTACTTCTCTCTGAAGAGGAGGAAAACTTCAATATAGCTAATATTCAAACTAGTGTTGATATAAAAGGAGACTATTCAAAGCAACAATAAAGGACTGAAATTATGTCTTCATTTAAGCGAGCTGTTTAAACCCTGGTCCCTAATCGCTCAAAGCAGAGCTTGGAGACAAACACAAACCAAGGAGGATTTGAAAGAACAAAACCAACACAAAAAACAGGCCCACGTGTCTAACAAAGACTCCAAAGTCTGTCTCCCCTTCCCGTGTCCTCCTTTAAAAAGGAGACCTTCATCTCAGCATTCCTGTTATGAAGAGACTCGCTTCAAGAGGAGGAAAGAGGCGTGTCAAAGACATGGGTCACAATGTTTACAAAGACCACTTTTAATCCAATCACAGCTTCCCCCTGCTTTTATTTCCTGTTTCATGGGATTAAAAATAAATGAAACATAATAAAAAACTAAATTAATTTATGACTGAATAACATATTGTTCTATTTTCAGAGAGGAAGAATCTACAAAGGAAATAATTAAAGTCAAAGAAGCAAATTAATTTCTTTAAATTTTAGTTCATATTTTTTAAAGAAACTTTTGATGCAAACAATGCTGGGATGTTTGTGAGTAGTGTAAACGACGTAGATGTGGAGCAACATTATGCCAAAATCAGAAGCTGACAGCGACAAGCTGAAGTTAAAACGCCTGTTAACCAGCTGCTCGTTCACCACCTCTCTCTCCAGCTTTCCCTGTTTCTATCTCTGACCTGTGGTGAATGTGCCTGAGGGCTTGAATAACTGTCTGGTGCCAGGCTGCCTCACCCCAAGGCCTTGTGGGGGATGAGGAAGAGGTCAGCGCTGCATGTGCATGTGCATTAGAAGCTTTATTTCAATCCTGCACAGACAGAAAGAAGTGAAGAAATCCACAATCTTAATTTAAAGCAAATATAATGGCAATTATACAAACACACACAATGCTTCATTGACCCTGCAGCCTGTTCCTGACCTCCCTCAGCTACGACCCTGCAGCACAAACACTGGGATGAACCTCTTGCTGGCCAAGGCCAAGAGCCGGTGCCTGCCTGGGTGGCACGGCCCACACCTCCAGGTCCAACGCGTCTGGTTGTGATTTGGTTCTGCGGACGCTCAGGGGCGGCCGGCTCCTCCGCTGCCTAATGTTCCCAAGGATGCCTTGGCTAACGGGGATCAGAAGGGGGTGACGGAGAGGTCAGCGAGGTTCCAGCCGAATGTGGCCCGAGGGGGAATCCTGAGGAGGGACGGAGAGGAGCGGGGCATCCCTCAGGAGCCTTGACCCTCCCGGAGCAAAACAAACAAACACAGTTGTCCTCTGATCTAATCTGCTCGGACCTAAGCCTCCAAACAGAATGCCTCCAGCAACCAGCGCACAGGACAGCGCTCCTCCTCCGCCTCGAGCGGCTTCAGAGGAACTAGACCCAGAGCTCCACCACCTTTTCAGGTAACAAGTAAAATGACATTTACTTTCAAACCGCGTGATCAAGATGTGTTTACTGACATCCAGGAGGAGAGGAGACAGTAGTAGAGCCAGAGGCCGCTGCCTGGGAAAGCCTCCATGTTTGACTCCTTCGCTTCTCACACTAAACATTCCTTCTGTATGTGGGTTGTGCAGCTTTGCTATGGTTTATACAGCAGACTAAACGTCTTACCGCCTAACTGCTACCCCAACACAATGCTAAACAAATTCCTCTTCCTCAGCGGCGCGCCCACCAATTGCAGCGTGGCCTTCTGTCAGCTGACAAGAAAGCAAAGATGAGGACGAGATTAGACCAATCAGGGGTCAGGCCGAGGTTATCACAACCCCTCCAAAACTAAAACAGATGGAGAACAGAGCGCGGCGCGATTCGCCATCTACTGTCGGGATCATATCTTTAGGCCATGTATTCTCCTGCTCCACTGGACTGGAAGAATGTCAGGCTAAGTTTTGGTTTGGAATTCTGAGTCATGTTGCTGCGCCGAAATATGACGGTGGATCAGTGAGAGCGAGGTGCGCGATACAACGCACGATAAGACGTGTAAATCTCACACAGCGGCCGAAGCAAAGAAACAGCGAACGCAGCAAAATGTAGCATCAATACGCAGATTCAACTCCTCATGATCACATTGTTGCCAGTGTTCATGATCTCAAGTGTATATTGTCGAGGTCCAGCTCTGCATTTGCATTTATTGATGAATCACAGGCCTCTAATTTTACTTATTTAACGCGTTGATGGTGGCCTCTAGAGGGAACAACTAGAAGAACAGCTAGATTGTAGTTTGGGCCAAATATCATTCCTGCCGTCCGTCAGTCTGCTGCTGCTGCTGTATCTATTTTTGTATAATTGTTTGCTTGTTTTCCGATTATCTCTCCATCTGGAACTCAACTCCCTGTAGTGGTAAACATCAGGCCCCTTTCAGGCTCCTTTCCCCCTCCAACTCCTTGCACCTCCATGCGATGTAGTTGCGATTAACGGCGCTGTGACTGGAGGACGCGATGGAAAGGCAAACAAACAAAGCAAACAACATAATATGACCAAAATATGTACAGCGTCTTATCACGAATGCTAATTGTTTCCGTGTAGGAGGGGAGGAGCACGTGAGGAGGGGAGAGGGGAACTTGAGAATATCCTCCCTTTGCCTTTTGGCCGGCGCCTGACTTCATAGCTAAGCTCTCTCTCAAGAGAAGGTCAACACCAGGTTCAACTTTTCACCTCGGCAGCACACACTAAATACCCAGGATTAGGCCGCAGTGCGCCGCAATATCGCCCGGCTTTCATCGCATTACATGACAAACCCTTACAGCACATTTGGAAAACACAGAGTTTAATAATGCGCCGTGCGTGTAAATTAAAGCTTTAATGCTGCTGTGCAACATTACGGCATGAATTACCACCATGTCAAAAAAAGCCATGGCCATAAAAGATCCCGGCGAACAATTGTGGCAAAAAAAGCGGAGTTAGAATTACATTTAATGTTTTTTTTAACATAGTAACTCAGTAAATCAGCGAAACATCACAGTCAACACTAAAGCCTCATGTCAACCTGTAATCCTGTACTGAAGGGATAAGTGGGCAGTTTCCACTGGCGAAGGGTAGATGACAGCTAATTTGACTTTTAGGTGCCGCGTCTACGGCTGCACTGTATATGTATGTGTGTGTGTGTGTGTGTGTGTGTGTGTGTGTGTGTTTGTGTGTGTGTGTGTGTGAGCGTGCGTGCGTGCGTGCGTGCGTGCGTGTGTGTGGCCATGTCAGAGCCGGTCAGGTGTATCTGAACAGAAAGACAGACAGACAGGCAGCCGGCTGGCTGGCGTCAGCGGCCACACGCCTATCACGACACACCACACGCCGTGAAGTCGCATACCACTGCACCCACACTATGTACACACAAAGAGCGCTCAGTCTCTCGCATCACGCACCAGCAGCATCAGTAATGTGAAATATTCACACGGGGACAAAAGGTAGAGAGATGGACAGGGGAGGACAGAAGACCTGGGAGGTGAGAATGAAGGAAAATCTTTAGAAAGTGGGGTTGAAACGTAATACATTAATGTGAAATAAAAGTTAGTGTTGAGACAAACAAGTCACTGCACAACCAGCACACTCATTTAAATTAGGAAAATTAATCTTGAACAACCGTTTCAAGCTAATTTTCTATTTTGGAAAATTTGTATTGATAGTATTTGTATACATCACTAGCAATAAACCAGATTATTCCAAAAGTGCTGTTAAAATAATCTCAACTTCAGATAAAACAGTCAAACTCTAAATAAAAGGAAAACATTCTAAGTTCCTAATTTCCCCAAGGAAATTTCCCCCAAATAAAGTATGTTTTATAAATGTGACTGAGATCTGATTCTATTTTTTGCATGACTGTAAAATGTATGTCTGCAGACTGCTCGTTGAGCAAAATCACCCTTTTCCATAAACTGAGTTTAGGAACTTGAAATATCACCAGATATAGACTATTAATGGAATAATTCAAACTATTATATAATTGTTGCTAATATTAATATCAATAATTTATATAGTTTTATTTATTTCAGAACAGGAACATTAAAACAAATGTGATCATGTGCTTTATGTAAAAAAAAATCCAAAACACTTGCAGTTAATGTGATCTTGGGACACCGTCTGTACAGACGCTGTAGATGATTCATAGCTCTCTACCGCCCTCTGGTGGAACCGTATGACATCTACACCAAATTCTTGTTTTACTTAAACAACCTCCGTATTAAATTTCCTTCAGCTCCGACTGTCCTGATGTTTCAAAACTTCAGGGGATCTCGGAGATCAACAGTGAACACATTAATGTCAACCATGTGTGAAGAAGTGACTTAAGCGCTTTTCTGCAACTACATCTGAACGGAGTAAGGGGCCTCTAAAACCCTCAGCCCAGCACATCTGGTATTAATCAGCAGCGCTCGCACCTACACACACACACACACACACACACACACACACACACACACACACACACACACACACACACGCAGGCAGACAGACAGACACAGGCAAACGCTTAGCAAAGAGCCCCTTAAGAAAAACCCTCTCAACTCCTGAACTTCCGACATGACTGGGGTCAACACACTTGCCCTGGATTTTTTAGTACACACCACTGCCAAGTAACTGGAGCTGCTGGGGTGTTCCAGTACAAGGAGTACACGCACACACACTGCATATTATTAAACTATATATAACCACTACTATTACTTTCTGTATTTCGGAGAAAAACTAAAAAAAAATATTTGAAAACAGATTGTTGATTCACCATCTCTTGTGTCTCTCACATCTCACGTATGGTTGTGACACCTTCAAGTGAACTTAATTTAACACATGTGCTAATTTACTATGGTTAGCTTAAATAAATAAAAACAAGCTAGTAGCCAGCAGGTCAAGTACACTTTGGGCCATTTTGCACAGCTTTTTAGTGAAAGCAGCTGCAGCCGTGTCACATTTGTCCTTTTCATGTTTAATTATCTTCGTGGTCTGTTTATCTGAACAGTCGAAGTACATGATAGTAAATGCTCAGTAAAACAAGAATCTCACCAGTGCGTAGATTTCACGGGTTAGCGTCGCCCCTACGTCGCCGTAACGAGCTCACTGCTGCCCCCCTGCGGCCACGTCGTATCTGCAGCTTCCTCCACCTACTGGTATGAGGCCTGTTAGATTATACTGCACATTATCTGTTTGGTGATGTTTGCCTTTAGGTTGCGAATGACAAAACAAAGAGGGAGAGAGGAGGAAACTCAGAGAGAGATATGAAGAGAGCAGAATGGAGGAAGAACCAGGTGAGAAGGTGAACAGGAAGTAATGGGGACAGTCATAATCACATTTATGGCAGAGGCATATGTAGATAATTATTTGAAGTTATTCTTTGTGTCATTCATTTGGTTTCCCTGGAGACAAGTATATATTGCTATATTTTTTATTTTTATTCATTTTTGAGTACTTTTGTCTCTTGTTTTTTTTTTTTTTTTGCAGCCTTCTTACAGCACAAACCCAGAGGAGGAAGACGAGGAAGACTCACAACGACAAAGTCGTGTCTGGACAATATGATCCTGAACAATAAAAACAGTCATGATAGTAAGAATGAATTTCACGTTACCACCAAGATAATCTTTATTAGGTTTGAGAGTCCTGTGGTGGAGTTCACATTAACTGTAACAGACCTCGTGATGACAGACCTGTGTGCGTCTGTGTCGCATTAAATGAGCAAAGACAGACATCGTTAAAGCTGAATCCATCTCAGTGTGTTCCATTCAAAATGCATCTTAGAACTAAGGTGTGCCTTCTTGTTGTGAACTGATGATTATTTTGACTACCTCGGTAACCTGCTTTTAAACACGTTTAAAGAGCCCTGACACGACGTAGTCTGTTGCTTCTCCGTCGATGAGCCCGGTTCCATTGTTATGAATGAACCAGCAGGGAACATCCTCCCCGTTCTTCACATCCCTCCTGAAGTCTCGCTGCCATCCTCTGTGGACCAGGACGGAGACATCACACCCATCAAATGAGATGGTGAGCAGGCATCGAGGGAAACAGCAGTTCATTTACTTAAATGAATGCATCTGGACGGCACGTGTACCTGGTCACAGTGAGCTCCCGTCCCTTCACATACATGGTGGCGTCTGGTTTCTCTGGCACTGCTCCCGGACGTAGGTCTGTCACCTCATAATCAATCGGTCGGTAGAACTGACCTGGAAAAGAACCAAATGTTGATTCAATATATATGAATACATACAATATATGAATAATTTTAATATGTCAGGATGGACGGATGGATGCTGTACCCAGCAGCCCATGAGTAGACGAGGAGAGGAGGTGGCTGTCCAGGGTGTAGAAGCCCAAGTAGTCTCTGTGATATGGGTGATTCGCCCACACTTTGTGCAGCAGGATCACAAACTTGACTGAGTCTTTGAGAGTCACCGTTAAACTGCGATCTTTGGTCACGAGAAGCTCCACACTGGAGGAGAGGGAAGGGGAGGAGGGCAGATGATCATTCAGCTTATATTCCTCCCACCGAGCGCTCGTGTAGTGCCGCAGCCACTCACTTGGCTCCTTTGATAGAAGCCGTATCGGACCACAGCAGCCTGACCCATTCGCCGTCCTGGAAAACGGAGATATCCTTCGTGCTGATGTCCAGCCTCGCTCCCAGAGTCTGGTGGACGATGCCGAAGCGCCAGAAGTAGGTGTTGATTTTACCATCGGGAGGGATTTTCTTGTCTCCAATTATCTGACCGTTGACCAAAATACCTGAAACAAATATGTTGAGGTTAGTTTGAATCAGAGGTAAAAAAAGCTGCAACAACCAGAACCGTTATTACCTGTTGTGGGGTCTGTTACCAGATTGAAAATGGTCCCTGGTTTGTCATTGATATTGAAGCACAGGGAGTCGTTCCTGTCAGGGAGTTCGATGATGAAGTGAGGATCTCCATCCACTGCCAGGCACCAGGGTGCAAAGACCAAGCGAGTTAATAGCAAACCTCCACGTTCAACATCAGCACAGGCTCTAAGTGACACTGACCCGCTGAGGTCATGGGTCACCGCACAGGACACGCGCGCGAGGCGCAGCTAGCGACGCTAGCAAACTCACCGAAATACACGGGCGTTGACTGATGCAGGTAACTTTGTGACTGTATTGGTCGGTATTGGTAGGCTTGAGCTCTGATTGCTGGACACAGTCAAATCAGAGATGAAAGCAGAGGAATCTACAGTATTTTCCTGATTTTAATGACTTTAAATCAGACCTACCCATTTTCTCCTCCCGTTGTCTCTGCTCTGTCGACGTAGGGACAAAACCCACTTATTGCTGCTGCACATGTGACTCAAAGCGTGAACTGCGCCTGCGCGCCGCTCTCCTTACCCTCCGTCAGCTTGTCGGCGATCAGGGGGTCGTCCCGGCTGTCGGGCTTGGTGACCACCATGGAGGTGAGGGGCGTGACGAAGCTGTACCGCAGCGCCATCTCCAGCGCCTCGGCCGTGGCGTTGGCCTTCTCGTCGGCCGCGCCTATTTTGCTGTGGGCGGGAACGGACACAGTGAGACCCTGACACGGGCAGAACCGCTGTCAGACGGAGGACGGAGGGTCCGAAGCCACCTCTTGTCCAGCAGCTGCTGGATGGTGAGGTAGGCCCACAGGCGCTCCGTAAAGTCCCCGAAAATGTAGTCCTCCTCTGGGTACAGCGCGTTCCAGTCCACGGCCTTGGCCTCACCCTGCACTTTGAAATCGTTCTCAAACTGAAGACAAGGGAGAGCAGGAATCAGTGATAATACCTGCCCCTGAGCATCATCTTGTCATTTCCGCTCTATCCTCCGTCTCACCCCTTGGCCGAAAACGTCCACCATAAAGTTGTCCAGGTTGTTGTCCGTTAGCCGGCCGGCAACCACAATCTCTGAGCCGTTGAACAGCTGCGAGAAGTGGTTGGTGGTCAGGGCGTCCACCGCACTGTCGGGATAGCGCAGGTCCAACTCAGAAAGCAGAGGACTGGCAACTTCCTCGTAGAAACCCTGGCATGAAAAGACACAGGCCAAACAAGGGTTCAGCAGCGAGGACAGAGTTCATAGGAAGTAGCAGCATGATTTCACTATCTGAATCCTTTACCTGGAGCTGAAGTGTTGCGTCTGAAGCTTCAAATATTCTGCGGGCCAGTCCCCGGTTCTGGGAGCTCATCACGTCCAGGAAGGAGTAATCCACGTCGTTTCCGAAGCCCAGACAAAACAGGGAGGTTTTTCCTCCGAGAGCGGACTTCACATTCTCCTGGATCCGTGCGATGTTACTCTCCCCTTCAGAGAGAGAGAGAGTATTACCCACTCACACATATACACACACACCTACATCCCACGGTTCGTACTGATGCTCACCAGTGTTGGGCATTCCATCAGTCAGGAGAATAATCATGTCAAAGCTCCTCTCTGGGATCCTCTTGTGCTCCCTGTCCGAGTGCAGCATGTTGATACCTTTCATCACCGCGTCATTGATGTTGGTCACTACGAGGAGAACGGGAGACAAGCAATAAAAGGTGTAGCGTCATATCGGTCAAGCGTGAGGCTCAGTTTGTCGTTACTTGTTTTATTCCTCACGTCCATTGGCGTGTATGTTTTGGACATAGACCAGGGCGTCTGCCACGTTTTCTTTGGTTGCTTTGTAAAGCGATTCCTTCCAGGAGAGAATTTTGTCATCAAACGGGACGAGGGCAAAGTGATCCTCCTCGTGGAGGTCTGTGAGGATGGCCTGCAGTGCCTCTCGCGTCTACGAAAGGTCGTCAGGTCAGAGGTCATGATGGTTTCACAGTTACTGCATCATTAGAAGCACGTCAGCTCTCACTTGCTGCATCTTATTCCCCGACATGGATCCACTCCGATCGATCACAAACACCACATTCTTTGGGACTCTGGGCAGGTCGGACGGGGCAAAGAAGTGGACGAAGTATCCGTTCACAATCTGCAGAGAACCACGCGGGTCGGTCACGTGCGCTCCAATCAGCAGTTTCAGCTGCTGCTGAACACTCTGACCTGAATGTCTCCAAGCGTCTGTGCTCGTTCCACGTCGTAGTTGATGACAAAATCTCCATCAATCTGTGTTCCGTCACAGCCTGGACACTTTCTCTGCTGCTCCATCGTTGGTGAGAAGGAGATGTGCGCCTGAGCAGAGGAGAGATAAATAGAGTTAAGCTCACCCTTCATTATGTAGGGAACCCTTTTCATTGGAAAAAAGCACGAGTCCACCTTTTGGGCAGTGACGGTTTTCTCCACCAGAGGGAGCAGGTCATTGGAGAGGAAGTTGGCGTGGACGTCAACGAAGGCAATGCCCTGTGGCTCATAGATGTTTGCCACAATCTGTAAATAGACACAGCAGCGACAGGGTTCACGTGCACGTCCTAGAAATCCATTCACCACAAAACAGTAAATCCAGATTTACATGAAACTCCTGCACGGGTAGTTTGGGTTTGACCCGAGTCAGAATCTCATATCGACCCAGTTTCCTCTGGAGCAGCTCCTCGTAGGTCAGAACAAAAGTGACGTTACTTTCGGCTGCGATGTTGACGGACACTGAAAACTTCTCCATCTTTCTGCCAGAGGCTCTGGAACAAAACACATGCCACAGCAGTTCCTGCAGGAGTTCTGTCTCGCGCCAGACCGCACGCGCGTCGTAACTGACTCACTTGACCAGTCCGGCCGTCTGACCGGAGGAAACGGCCTTCTCGTACTGCTTCTTCGCCTTCTCTTTCTCCTTCACCTGCCCAACGTACACCTCACCTTCAATTTCCCTGTGAGGAGCAAAGATGGGAACGTGACAAACGGCCCGCACCGCCCGTCGCAATGAGGCCAGAGACGGAACCTGACATGCTGAAGTTGGTGATGAAGGCGGTTTTGGGCAGCTCCACGTCGAAGGAGATTTCCTGGCTGGAGTTTGCCTTGTTCAGAGCCACCGAGGTCATGACGGTGTGGGCAAAGCGAGACGTGACGGTGCAGTCCACCGCCATGCTGTGCACCTCCACCTGGGACAGAACCAGAGGATGGAACCAGGACACAACACAAACACACGGCAGCGTGACGCTGTTCTGGACGTTCAGTTCAGTTGTGTCTCAGTCAGCTGGGACCAGGCTGGTGCCATGGAAAATTGGAACCGATTCAAAACACATGCAAGAAGACATTAGCTCGCTGCTTGTAAGTCATAGCGGATCACTCATGTTTCCCTCAGTGATGGGAAGTGTAACGCACCAAAGCATCACCACAACATTACACCTCCACCTCCGGGCTTCATCTGAGAATCATCCAGGAGCTCAGTCTCTCTTATAATGCAGTGATGAAAGGTGAGCTTTAATGAGGTCAGAGATCCCTTGAGTCGTTTTTTCCTTTAATTCTTTGTGACTTGATCAACGTTTGCCTATTTGAGAAGCAACTGTTGTTCCTGGTCGGTTCTGTTTGTAGATAGTCCTGGAGCTTGATAAACCCTTCCCAGACTGATAAGATGCTCAGCTTTGTGATTAGCTGTTAGTTCCCTTCTCTGTAGTTTGTGCAAAATAAATAAATTTTGATTTAAACCAAATTCAATATTCATTTTAATATGTAGAGTAGCAGTGTCAGATATACATATAAAGCTAGATTCCTTACCTGTGCCTCATTTGCACTTCTTTTCTATATGAACAAGAAAATATAACTATGATTTATTACATACAGTAACTTAATATTTCTTCATGACAAGATATTTTCACTGTAACATGAAGAATCTTTGTGCGTTTGTGATCTTTGTTAACAGTTTCTGCCAAATACCTGCAGTGATCTGGCAGCTTCTCTTGTCTCCTGGAACGCAAATAAAGCAGGATGAAGCAACGGCATATCTGGAGTAGTGGTCACATGGAGCGACAAACATGTAGTCTCATATGTCTCACAGAGGAGAAGTTAGGAGAAACCTGGTAATCAAGCTGTAAACTAATGATTAGGAATCACAATCTGAGGGAACTCCTACCAAAATCAGACTGACCAGCAGCTACTGAGATTCAGAAACCGATTTGAAATAAACAGCAACTCAACTAAACTACAACTTCTTCTCCACAATTGAATAATATCTAACCAAATGCTCAGTGTGTGAAGGTACCTGTTGAGCTCCAGGGCCTGTGGCGACGAGCAGAGCGGCTCCAGCCTGGCTGGGCAGCCAGACGCAGGCACAGCCCCACAGCAGCAGACGTCCAACACCCAGCAGCCCAGACATGACTGAGCTTCATCGGAACACTGGCTGACTTCACTGCTCACAAACAGTGGGTGGGTCAAAAGGTGTGTGTATGTGTGTTGACCCACGGCGCTGAGCTCAGAAACCTTAGGGCAAAAACACAGGGAAAGTCTAAATATGTACGTATATAAGTAAATGTCTGTCGTAGCAAAACAACAAAAAACACATGACTACTGCACAAAATACTGGCTGTTTCTATTGTTTCTAAATGAAGAAAAATGACCAGATATTAACTTTTATATTTATTCATCATCATCACTTGCAAACATTTCTTCTCCTTTGCCCAGTTTGCCCAGATACACGTAGATTTACATCATTTCCTATTCGGTAAGAAAACAGTGAAGCACTGTGAGAAACAAGAAGGGCTCTTTCATATGTTTTTTTTTTAGAAACGGATCCAATAAAATCCTGGTGAGCCAGGCACATAGCGACTATGATTTACAGGAATTGAAAGCAGGAATAAACAAGTAAAGTTCAGTGCAGAGTTTCTCTGGAAATCAGTCTGTTTGCTATGACACACAGAAAACACTGTGACTAGAATCAATAGCTCCATAGATTTTCCACAGTAAATGCCTGTTGGTTGGATATTTGTAGTTCTGCAGACTCTCATGAACAAACATGAGCTCACCTAGTTCCCAAGTGAGTGAGTTGTACTTTGTATTTTATTTGGTGTGTTACAGTCATCATCACACAATATCTGTATTTAAAAACCATTTAAGAGAGAAAAACAAAAAACAACAATTTGTATTTAAAATTATATGTTTAACTACTATATTTAAGACAAAACACTTAATATACACAATTTGAATGGAAATTCACTTGAAATATATATACATATATTATATTAGATATTTAATAAGATTAGACTTGTTTATCACAACAAACCACCCTTAAAGTCTTATTGTGCTTGAAGACAGCCCAACTGTATCTCGACTTGAAGAGGTTACCTGCCAAAATGACTGTTTACCTGCACATGTATGTCTGATGAAAAGAATTCATTCTCAACCCAATAATAACTTTGTTTGTACTTTTTTCCAAATAAATCCATTGCATTTTAATATGGTCTGGTAAAAAACGAACAATTAAGCACAGCTTAATACACTACACTAACTGTCTATAGGGCAATAAAGTCCACTTTACACTTATGTTTTGTCTCTCTAAAATCCCAATGACATTGTATAGAACAATGAAAGTGAAACACATTTTGCATATTAAGCAGTAAGACCATAAGCTGAGAGACACTGTTCTTCCCCATTACTGTCTACTTGCTGAACACACTGGCTCCAGGAGCTTTGGCAGAAGGCTTGTCCAGCACCGTCTCTGCTCCCGTCCTCACGCCGCTGAACACGGATGGAGCCACTTTGCCCTGACGCTCTGAAAGCCAGAGAAGAAAGACGTCCTTAAACCATATTCCTGAATTACAGGGGTCCATGAGGTTTGCAGGATCTGCAGTCAGACTCCTGATTGAAGATGTTCATGTTTTACAGTAAACCACCTTCTATGATCTATTTAAACCAGTCATCAAATAAAATTTTGTCAATGTATGTTACATAAAAGTGTATGTTTAGCATGGTAAGTGACTGGCTCAGACTCTATAGTCTTGATTCATGGTGTGTTTGCTAAAATGGCATCTATTTGATCAGGGAGACAAATTTGCTGTCATTCAACCCTGGTTCAATCATTTACCCTGAGTCAGTGCGGTTATAAGTGTGTGTAGACATAAACTGAGGTTCGCAGTCGAATAGAAGGACTGTAACCAATGTTAAGGGCTGCCAAACGTCCCCTTTGCGCATGCGGAGTGCGTTTTGTTTTGTTTGCAATGGGGAAGACTTCTAACTATTCAAATTAGTGTGTGAAATGTCGTCTCGCTGATGGTTCTAGCGAAAAAAATGACACAGTTGAATCTGTTTTCGAAATCGCAATTGCTCATTCAAATGTATAATGCAGCTAACAACGCTGTGATTGGTTGAGTACACTTGCAGATTGATGTTGAAATGTTTAAACGAAATAACCCAGTTTTTGATGGTGTTTGTATAATGGTGGGCAAATATTTGTGAATTTACTCACATACTTACTCCCACATTGAAAACATTTATGATCGTGTGAGTAGCCGAAATCACAAGATGCAAATGACTGTTGCGGTAAGTATGGTTGATCACAATTTACAAGGCACTCTTATTCTACTGATTAAGTGACAGCGCCTTATTACTCTTGCCTTTGGTCTTTATTAGAGTGTGTGTAAACGATAACGACACGGTCCCAAAAACATATAGTACATAGTTTTATGTACCTAACAATATTTATCTACAGCATTGCCAGTTTCCCTGGTGGTCTAGTGGTTAGGATTCGGCGCTCTCACCGCCGCGGCCCGGGTTCGATTCCCGGTCAGGGAACATATTTTCTCGGTTTGTGACGGAACATTTCGAAATAATATTATTAATTCCAAAAAGGCCACTACTCCGCCTTATTCATGGAGTCGATCAAAATTTGAAAATTGTAAGAAACATTGTATGAATATGTTATAAAAACAAGTAAAAACATACATACACCTAAAATCAAATTTGCAGTCAATACAATCTAAAATCTGTTTTATTGTATTGACTGTAAATGTATTCATATTTAATAATAATACAAGCAACTCGGGCAGTTGGTCTTATCTTGAGGTTAAAGAAAAGCAAAACTAGTGGGTCATTAGCAAAAAGCTGTGTTCTATTAATATCACTGTTCTCACAACTAAAGCTAATTTTCGCCATTTACTGCTTTTGTTATTTTGTCATAATATTACTTTTACTTAGACCCAAACAGCAACACATCCACATATTAGATTGATTCTTTTTCTACATAGAAAACACTCACACCTCACACATTTTGGCACATGCCGATGCAACATTGTTTTATGTTGCGTTTCAGTGTAAAAATAGATTTTACTCACCACACTCCACCATGACTTCATAGGTTTTACTCTTAACCTCGCCCTTCAATCCCAGCTTACTACGAGCTCCTTTTAAATCCTCCTCCTTCATTGGAGGGCGCTTCTTCTTCTTTACCTCAGTAGGCTAAAGTAAAAAAAAGAAAGAACCAAAACCTAATTGGTAAAGGTAAAATAAACCACACAAACAGTGTGTCTACAAGCGTTGTTCTCATCTAAATCTTTGCGCTTACGCACATATCTGACCAGTTAGTTACCTGTGACATGGTGATCAAACCTGATGTTCCTCCACGGAGAGATGTTCTCTAGCTGTTGGTCTAGTGTGTGTCTTTGTCTCCCAACGAGCAAAACATTATATATAGTCGTGACCCAGGCTCAGTGAGTCAGTCAGGCCCCTGTAGCTTTTGACACTATGCTTGTTGTCAGTGTGTATTATTAGGTGTGACGTGAAGGATGGTACAGCTGAAACGTCTCCCATCCTTTACGATGAGCTTACAGGGCAACAGCTGATAATTCAGGCCTCAACACAAGTGGCTTGCAGCTTTGTCCCTTCCCTTATTTGCCTTGATTTTTTAAATAGGCCATATAAGCTAAACACAGTAACCAAAAAAAAAACACAATTACCATTGGCCTGTCTTTTATAATGTAATTATAATTTCTATCCTCTCTCTGTGTGTTGTAAAAATTTGAATCTTTGTAATGATGGGTTATATTTGTGAATTTACTCACACTTACTCTCACATTGAAAATAATTATGATCATGTAAGTGGCAAGACGCAAATTTTGACGCAAGTTGAGTAGTTGATCAAGTGTGGTTGATCATATTCTGCTGTTGTGATTAAGTGACAGCGCCTTATTACTCTTACCTTTGGTCTATACTAGTCTGTTTATTAAAGCAACATCTAGTAGGAAACATCCAATAATAACGCTACTGCCTTATAACATACGTAGAATGTTTCGCAAATCAAAGCTACGACTTCCCTGGTGGTCTAGTGGTTAGGATTCGGCGCTCTCACCGCCGCGGCCCGGGTTCGATTCCCGGTCAGGGAACAAATTTTATTCAGGTCTTTTCAAGAAATAAAAATCTCTCCACGGGTTAAAACACTAATTTAATGTCATACACCCTTTATTCAAATTGCATTTATAATAATTTATGTTCGCCATTTGTATTTTACTCATTTAGGATTTCTACTTGCAGAATAAGAAAACTTCTTTATGTCGTGACTGAGGAACACGTTACCATAACTTATGCAGACTTCAGTTTTTGCCTCCTTTGAAGTGCAGTTATATACTCATAGCCAATATCCCAAAAAACATAATAACAAAACCATAACCAACAGTATAGTCATCACAGCCCAAGTCAAGTCTGAGTCATTTATAAAGAGCTCCATCAATCACACAAAAAATGTGCACATGCTCCCAGTGCAGGCTGTTACATACAGATTTACTGTATGTATTAAGTAGCATGCACACACAGCCACACGGACGCGCACGCACAGACACACGCACACATTCTTTCAGTTGCTTTACAGTCACTTAACAGTTTAGAGGTCTTTACATGTCACATTCTTAACATCAGAGCCTGCTGAATGCTGTTTCATGCCTGAAGTCCTTGAGCGCTAAATAAAGGAATCAAACAAAACTAAATACAACAAAACACCTGCTGGTAAATTCACTCAGGCACATTAATTGTAACAAAAACGTCACACACAAGGAAAAGGAAAGCTGGAAATGGGAAATTGTGCAAGAAATGGTTCCCATATGTACTCTGTGTCGGAATGAAAGAACACTTTTGGAACAAGCATAGTCACAAGCATAGTTTTTGGCCTGAAAATAACACTTAAAACTCAAACAACAACAACTTAGAGAGACAAATCACATTCATAGACAAAGAACAAATCGCTACAATAAAAGATTAACTGCAACACTGAGTTGATGTTTGAAAGTTGGTGCAGTCTTGGGTTCAACAGCTGAAAGGAGGCTGCTGCAAACAATAATGTGCTTCCTCTGACACGAGTAACATTACATACAAGATATACAATAGTAAAAGGTGTAACTGTGCTGCTGAATGTAACTGTCAGGTATTCAAATGCTGACAACTTCAGGTGTGTCCAAATGTCCATACACAACTGGACAAATATAAACACACTCACCACAGGCCATGGTGGTACATGTAAATGAGACAACAAAAGGACAAAGGTACAATCACTTTCAACAACATGTTAGAATATGTAACGTTACCGCCTCTTTGGACAGTTCTGTTTGCATGATGTTTGCTTCTGTTGTGGCCTTTTTTGATTCTCCCTCGGACCATATCCTGGACCACAACAGCAAATGAACATACATACACACAGCCACTGGAGTGTGAACAGTATCAAACTGATTATACTCACCTATAGGATTTAACCGTATAGTACTTGTTCATGGTAGTATATATCAAATGAAACAGGGATCCCAAACAGTACCTGCTTAACAGCAAAATGTCTCCTAGTGTGTTAAATGAAAATCCATGTTAGATGGAGAAATTCCCCAGGAGGCAACAGTGTCTCACTCAACTGCAGTACACAAATGTCATCAGAGGACATTGTAGTTTTAAGAGATCGTGTCAATTGATCTGTGAAGTTATTATGAGGAAACATACGCGAGTTTGTGTGGTAAAGTGCTACCAGAGGATATTTGATTGCACAGGCACGTGGGTCAAACTGGGATCCCCATGCGGAGCTTTTTCTTCTTCACAGTCTTCAGGCCTGTGAGCCGACGAACGTCATCTTCATCTGACTCGTCCATCTCATCGTCTGCTGAGAAAAGGATCTACCAAAAAAAAACAACAGGAGCAAATATTATATAGTATATCATACATGCAGGTACTGCCTAATCACTAAAATTGTGGTTATTCTGATGAGAAATCCTGAATATATAGAAATATAAAACAATTTTAAAATGTGCTTCTAATGCCTTCAGTTTCATGTCTCTGTATTCACACTTTACGCATGAAAGCGGCCAGCGTGAGTCGACTCCCCACTCACCATTGACAGTACACGGAGGAACGCTGTACTTTGAAAATGAGAAAATGTAATGCGAGCCAGCCAGGAGTCGAACCTAGAATCTTCTGATCCGTAGTCAGACGCGTTATCCATTGCGCCACTGGCCCAACACACTCTCCAAGGCCGCTAAAGCCGATACGTGTTTACGCAGAGCAACGCCCCTCCCCCACCCGGTGTGCTGCTGAAAGCATGCTCTCCGTGGGCAGCTGCAGCACGCGAGCAGAAAGTGAAAACACACCGTGATGCCACTGTTTGTGTATACTTGTTCAACCATTCACTCATTAAATGCATTAGAAAAGCTACTTTGCATTTTACCCTCGATATTATTTGACCTTCATGAAGAAAGTGACCAAAACAGGAGATTTAAATTCCATCATTTGACAGACTGCAGTAAAACAACTAAAAGGTGTGAGAGTGTTCACTTACTGCTTGACTTTACCAAGTCAAACCATTTTGTACAGAAATGGTCTTGTAAAATATTATGATTTTTTTTCTGCTACACCTATTTCAGGTCAAACACGCATCCAGCAGACCCAAATGGTCCAACAATGAGCAAAACAACTGATGAGACGAGCAGAACTCAAACCCAGACTCCTCTGATCCGGACATATGCGTTAACCAATGCACCACTGGAACCATCAAAACCCAGAACCTGCATACCTGATTATTTCCTCTTGACTTCTGTCTGACCCACTCTTCTCATCTTTGCCTCATTATTGGAAAACAGGAAGAAAAACACTATCACATGTTTAACAGCCTGTAAAAGAGCAACTAAAAAGGAACTGAAGCACAGTAGTCTTATGAAAATCATTTCTAGCAAATGAAATGGCCAAGCACATTGACAATAATTTTATCTGTATGCGTACATAAAATAATGTCTAAATGCCCCAAGAATTCAATTCAATTTTATTCATGTAGCACCAAATCACACCAGGTTTTCTCAAGGCACTTTACAGGGTAAAACCTTACACACCTAAACCCAACAAATCCCACATACAGCAAGCTTCAAACCATCAACATCTTGTGTCCTTGTCAAATCAAAAAGAAGTCAAGACCCACATTGTTGAGGACAAACAAGAAACCCATCAGCATCATATGCACGTATAAGCATGATAAGTTAAAGCTCAGCGAGTGCATGCACCTGGCAACATGGAGACACTTGCCTCTGACTCAGAGTCGTCATGGGACAGAGCTCGCCTGTAGCGCACTTTGCTGTTCCCCCGTGAGTCCTCTTCCCTCTCCTCCAACTTTGCTTTTGTCCTGTGCTTCTTCATTAGGAAATTATCCACCACCCAAAACATGAGGGTCTAAGGGAAACAGAATATTGTAAAGATGGTTAAGCAGAGATGACTATTAGATGACATCAAAACTGGGAACATTTATTTACACACACACACACACAAGATAATTTCTGTGATTGTAAGAACCATATCACTGTAGTGTTGGTGCGACAGCTTTTGGTAATTGTGTCCGCAGGAAAAAAAAAACAAAACATTAGGACAGCAGACTTACGTTGACAAAGAAGGGCACAATAAGCATGACGATGGCCAGTTCCAGCTCAGGATTTTTTATGGGGTTGTGGAGAGCCAGCTGTAACACCAGTACACAAAAACAACAAACAAAGACAGGCATGGGCATACAAAGCCACACAGGCTTGCCATTAAATACGGTAATTCAAATGAAACCAAGTCCAATCATTTCCACTGAAGTGAAAAAAAAAATCTATTAACAAGGAACTGATGTCACGCTATTTCGATTTTTGCTGATGTACAGTATTTAGATGCACATTTTATGTGAAAAAACTGAAAACACCTGTTCTGCATATTTCAATTCAATTTAATATTACAAGTATTCCTGAGAATGCCTAATGTAATTTAAATAGATGGGTAAAGTTTTGCTGTTCTTTCCGTTACCGAGGAAACCTTTTGAATCAGGGACGAATATAGTTTAAGTGGCCACTCTTATTTCACCATCTCTCTTTGAAAATACTTATTCTTTTAATCTGACCTGTTTCCACTGCGGGTTGAGCAGGACCAGCATGATAAGAACTTTCTCAAACATCATGATGAGGATGTAGAGGATACACTGGCCCAACCAAGCTGTGCACTGCACCGGCTCTCCTAAACACAGAAACACACAAAGGCTCAGTCAAGTGTACAAAGGTCTGCTTAGAAACTCAAACATATGTATAAGCAATTGCAATCAACATTGTAAAACACTAGTAGCAGTTGCAGGAGTAGTACTGCGGACTGTTACTGCCCTCCATTGGGCATTACAGGGTTTTTAGGAATCTGCCGCAGCTCCCAACTGAACACTAACGCATGGAGTAAGTCCCAGAGCTCTTAATCTCAAAGCTGTTCTGCTCTGCCATCTTGGTCTGTGCTTGTTTTGATCACTTGATATTTAATTTTACCAGTAAAACAAATACACTGAAAAAAGAATTTAAAACCTCACTGGCATTACGTGATTTAAACAATGCAAAAGTAAACCAGAAATTTGATTGTAGTTAGTAGTACTATGATGTGGGGAAAGGACAGAAGTGATGCAAACATGAATCGTATCACAAAGCTGGGATGTACCCACCGTATTCTCCAAAACGCAGCGAGTCCCACTGTCTCCATTCCACTATTGCACTAACAGCTCTCACCCCAGCGTAGATGAGCAACATACCCAGAGAAGCATCTAACAGGAAGTTAATGAGGTATCTGACGGAAAAGGAGGTGAATGTCATGTGAATCAACAGAGATTTACATATATTAAAGAGTAGTTTGGTGCTTAGGAATTAACAGTCCTTGTCTAAGAGGCTAAATAACGTTTAATGTTTTAGCACAGCTTCGTGATAATGTGTCTGTAATGTGCAGAATCAAGCAAGCCTGAAAACATTACACTGAATCACTGACTCACAGTGTGCAGGGATCATCCTCTGTGAGACCCGACAAGTAGACGTTAGCAAAGTGGATGAACAACATCCCTATGGCCTGTTTTGATGTGTCCAGGAACCTGCAATGACACGTGACAGTCAATAGGTTTCTGTAGCCGAATTTATATCGCACCCTTGCAGAGAAATCCATTCAAGCTGACTCAGGGTCCATACCAGATCCTCCAGGGTCTCCTCTCGTGTTTGGGCTCCCTTAAGCGTTTCACTGTGAACAGGGACAAATATTATAGGATCACTCCCACTATCACAGAGGTTGTAAAATCATTCAAACCAAATTACTTTTGTTTCCATTTACCTAATCTACAGCCTGCGAGCTGTTTGAGAAGGTGCATCATAAAATAATTGTATTGCTTGCGTTCAAGCGAAGACATGTTTTAATTTCGGAAACAGAACTACAGGCATTGAATTAGAAGGCTATTATGAACAGTTTACTGCCGAGACACCAGGAAGAGGTTTGAACAAGAGGGAGAAGTGGATGATTTGCTACCTTTTCATGCATGCGAACAAATATTCCCTAGGCGAATATATCTGAATCTATGTATGTCGGGTCTTAGGTACAGGCTTTTTAGGAGTCTCTCTTTTAATTAATCCCTGTGTGCAAGGAAGCTCTGTGGGTTTTAATGAGAGGGAGAGCTCATCACTAAAAGCAGTGAAAGGTCCAACATAAATAAATCTCTAGGTGTTGGTCAGAGTAGTGGTTTATACTCCATGGCTTCTCGATTGCACTTAAGCTTTGGTTTTATGAAAAGCAGAGACTGGGCCTCACATTAACACGTAACTGGAAGCTCTGATTTCTAATTAGAAAAACTTCCTTCATTGTCAAATGCACTTCTCTACTAAACACTCTCATAAACATTTACTGATGCCTTTTGATGCTTTTCACTTAGTGCTGTGAACACGTTGATGACTTCAGACTAAACACACCCAGTGTCCATCTGGGTGGGACGTAGCCTCCGCCTGCTCCTTGTGCTCAAAGAGTTGCCTTGAGCAGGGAAAACTCCAAAACGCTCAACATTCCCCAGTGCTGTCAGGCCGCACGCACGCAGAGCGAAGGCCAACTCATTAGGTCGCACAACTGCCAGGGCAGTGACACACACTGACTAAATGAAACCACAGTTAGATCCTGAGTGCGACTTTTTCTTCTGTGCCAGTGTTTCCATTTGTGTTTTTTTGTACACGTCACATCAACTTTTAAATTTCATTCTGAGAGAAATAGAGACTAAAAGCTAGGCAACAGTTATTTCACCTGCCATTATTTTTAAGACTAATTCTGTGTAAACAGAGCTTTGACTGTCAGAAAATATTACAACAAAGCGCTTGAATGTTGTCTTTTATTTAAGTTATGTTACCAGGCAAAGTCGGAGGTAAACCTCCCAACTGTGATCAGTATCACATTTTCATAACCGCTATAGTGACGCTACTGGATAATTGCTCTGGTTATACTCACACATCAGTATGCTGAAAGCCATCACGGCTAGAAGTCCTTGAAGGAAAATCCCAAAGGACCCCATCAAGGCGCATCCCCTGTTATTGGCGCCTGGCGTCGGGCTGGAGGGCACCGACGTGTTGGCCACAGCGGGCAGCCCCGGGGCTCCTGGACCTGGAGGGGCCACGTCTCCGAGCTGGGACAACATGCTGACCCTACTAACGGCAGCCATGGGACAGAAGACCTGGATGAGACTAACTAATGGAGTCGAGGCAGCAGCTTCTCACACAGAGATCCTGGGGGTTTCTCAGTGCTCCCGGGTGTTGGTCAGCTAATCGATATATCAAGCCGGTCAACCTTCGGTGAGAGATGATGGCATCCTCTTCCTCGCAAACGCGCACTCATTCTCCTGCTTTAGAGATGTATGGAGCCATAGCTGTCCAGACATTAAACAGGGACCGGTGCTCAACGGGGTTACTAGAAGTTGCAATGATACACACTACGTAACTTCAACTCACCGTCCTATACACACTGATCTAGATGCAAATAAACATCGGGTTTATTAACGTTATGCTCGTGTAGACAAACAATTCCTGGCTTGACCAGAAACCGTTTAATCTTTAGGCTAACAGACACTGGAACTAAAGCTACGCCATGTGGGTTAACGATTCAAACAAACAAATGGAAATCGGCCGTACAATGCAATTGTCTGTCTAAAGTCCGTGTTTACCGACGGACAACGGCCATAGTTTAAGAGAAGATAAAGAGACGAAGATAAAGAAGAAATGCTATGCATAGCCAAAGGAAGCTAGCCCCAAGCTAACTAGTCAGTTCCATTTATCCAGTGCTGGGTCAGCAAAAGAAGAAACTTTCCCTGCATGTTAAAAACAAACCGGTCGCTTGTGATTTTAACCTCTGTTAGACAGCGAGTCGGCCCCAAAACAGCATTAATACGAATATTTACAGGTCACGCTTCGAGTACATCCAGCTGCTTCCTTGCCCACTACTGCCCACTCATGTTGACAGACGTAGGGTCATGTGACCTGCGTAGCCACGAAGTGCATGCTGGGATATGTATGACAAAACCGAGACCCTCGACAATTTGTTAATCGTTTTTATTGCAGTTTTCTTTAAGTAGCCTTCAGAATTTCAGGCCACGGAATAAAATCATGTTCAATTGCTTCGAGTACAGCTGTAACTACAAGCAAATGAGTAAACAAACTACACACAGAGGTTTGTTTCAAATGAAGCACATCACATTAAACAACACTGAAGAAACCGGAGAAAAAAACATTTACAAACGCAGCTTGGGCAAATCTTTCTTCAAAACTGTCCAATTAAGTTAACAGCTAAAATTCTAAAATGATACAAAATGGCTCAAATACTCAACTGTAGCTGTAATTAGTTCATTTCTGTGCAAATATTCTGTATACGGGATATGAAGCGTTTGCTCCTTGCCTAACAGCTTGATATATTTCTAATTACCCTGTTACACTAGAAGATTTGAGTATATACACTATATACACACACACACATGCACTGATATAATTGCATACCACTATACAGTACATTATTGAGCTTGTGCTTGAATTACAGAATCCGTGCACTGTAAACAGTTCTGATACTATAGAAGCTTAATAAGAAAGCTATTTGATCTCCTAAGATGAAAGTCCATCGTACATAAGATAGAATCTGCTATCTTAATTCAGCTGGTCAACTTTTGCGGATTGTAAATAATATAGCATAAATTTGTTTGTTAGCATATGTTTTCTAATGTCAGGCTTCCTTTTGTGCAACCCGCTAATTTTTTAATGTATTTTCATAGTGCAGCAAATTTCCAGACAAACTAAGAAACCTAGTGAACCAGCCCCTAATACTTCAAGGTACAACTAGGATCTGTTATATTTCATAGCCCTAATTGCAGTCTAAATAGAAGTAATCTTTCACATTAAGCTTGTCAAATCACCAGAATTCTTCATCTAATAAATCTCAACAGGATATGTTCACCATCAGATACAGAAAAAGCTTTGAATCAGTTTTAGAGAATGTAATTGAGGGGGTTGATACACAACACACTTTAAAAAGGTCTTGGTAGAACCTAGCAATACACCAGTCTACTACTTATAATGTAATAATTCTTGATGATGGGCTGCTGCAAAACAAGTTGGACCTAATGAAAAACTTCAGAACTTATTTGCTGTTCCACAGTGCCTTGAGTTCTTCTCATCTCCTGTGTCTCATGAAAAGAGCACCCAAACTGATCCTCGCTCAGTGCAGATGCTCTTCTTTGCACATTTTTACCAGGAAGGACCAGGAAAGGTTGCTTCATCTGTCTCATGTTGTACACGCAGGATTCTAAACAATGTCCAGTGTAAGAAAAGTCAAAATGGGAAAAAAGGACAGTGCTTTTCATAGAATTAATTCACAAAACAGATGTAGTTGTATTCTCGCTACTTCTCCATCGGCTACGTAGCAAACTGCTGATAAAATGCCAGCTTGACCCGCTCAATGTGGTGGCACAGTTTGATGGCCGGTCCCAGTTTCAGGTCCATGCACTCCTGCACTGTCGGGAGGTTGAGCAAGAGCAGCGCCTGCCCGTCAATTTCCTGCATGGACGAGAGGATATCAAATGAAATTTGTAGGTATAATTGGTTTAAAGCTGTTTAAATGTTTTAAAATGCAGTAGAGTGAGCAGTAGCACATCTGGCAGAACTAAACTTGGCAGAGGGAGGCAAAGACAAATGGCTGCAAGATTAAGATGACGGAGCACTCACATCAAATGAAGTGCTTATGAAATGGAGTTAGGCAAGTTTGCTGTCGTACACAACTGAACTGAGTAGACCCAACATGAATATGATAGGAAGGGCTAAAACATCAGTGCAAATCGTATTTTAGGAATCATATCTAATCCCCTATTTTAGTTATTTGTGTTGTTGCCTAGTACTAATGATTTGAGATTTATACTATAAAAAAAGTAAACCTTTCAACTAATCCATAAAAACAATAGCTCCAAACTCCAATGAAATCTACACACTAAAGCATCATGCTGTTCATCTAACACCTAAACCAATCAGATATTAGATCAGGTACAGTAAAACACACGCGCAGTTCATGAAGCATCTGCTTCATGAACTGCTTGCGCATCTGCTGCTGCTTTGCTCATTCTGTTCAGGAATCACTGGTCCCCGAATATGTGTAGTACTTGCTCATCCTGAACAAATCAAACATGCCTAAGCATTATTTACCTGATCCAAAAAAATCCTTGCAAGGGGAGCACAGTCAGTGGTCCTGATGAAGCGAACCACATCGGTAACGCTCCACTCCAGGGGGCTCGTGTCCAAACACAACTTCTGAGGAGGCTCAGTCTTAGATGTCTGTAAAAACACAGGTCAGGTCAGAGACTTTAAAAGGTACTGTATCTCTCAGCTAAAGTAAAAAAGGCTCAAGGCATTTAATTTACAGATTTTCCATTAAACTAAAATTTGTTTGTGAAAATGTTTGTGTGTGAAATGTTTGGGATACTTTATATCATACAGCAACTGAAATTAAATTGCAGGAAAATAAAGACCATAATTATTGGACTATAAGACGCTACTTTTTTCACACGCTTTGAACCCTGTGGCTAGTTTGTGGATTTTTACCAGCAGAGATACACTGTGCAGAAACGACTGAAAGCTGTTGAGGTTTGCATGTTGTATGCCCTCTTAGTCATTAATATGTGTTATGTTATGTGTTATGATGTTTCACTAATTCTTACTCACAAACCACGCAGGAGTTGCCACACAACAATCACCACCTTGAAGTGGAGTCGAAAAGGCCTGTTTGCCAACTCTGTGGCAACTCCCTCCGATACGAGGAAAAGGTCAACGAAAAAGCGAAAGGGAGACCGAGAAACTGTGTGACGAAGTAACTGTGGAGGTGTTTAAGTCTGACACTGAAGATGACGACTTTAGTGGTCTTAGTGTGCAGAAGGAGGCAGTAGATAATGGTCAATGGCTTTTGTGGTACGCTGCTGCCCTTTTTAATTTTTTTAATCAGTCGAGTTACAGGCACTGTTCAGAATGTCAGAAACATTTACCGTATTTAATTAAAACTTACATAAATATTTGTGTATCATCTTTCTGTGTAAATACCTCACGATACAACGTGGACACCTGCGGCTCATAGATAGGCGCGGTCTATATATGTCTATATGAAAAAAAGTTTTAAAAAAAATTAAAATCTAATTTAGGTGTGCTTTATAGCCTGGAATGACGCCATTCTCAAATGTTTCAGAATTTACTGCTTGAATATGTTCTACTGTTAAAGTGTAACCTTAGGTGAAGGTGGGTGGTTCTCGTCATCAGAGAAGGAGGGGGAGCAGGGTTTCCGGCGTCGCCGCGTGGGCCTGGGTGTTGCTGGTGGGGATGGTGATGGCGTCGCTGGCTGTGACTTCCCAACTGATTGCTCAGAGTCATCCTGGAGATCATCCTGGAGCTCCGAACCAGTGTCTTCACTCAATGAGTCATCTTCATCCAAGTCTTCTTCTTCTCCACTTCCCTGCGTGACATGGACAGAATGTGCCGATTCACAAGGTGTGAGAAAGAATGTAATGCTGACTGTTTACCTGTTTACTAGTAAAGTAATCCACCCATCTGTGTGTGTTACCTGTGGAGACCCAGCGGGTGTGTTGTCCACTGATGCTGAAGAGCGCCTTTTCTTGTGGACAAAAAGCTGCTTCCTCCTCTTTCTCCTCCTGCCTCTTCGCTTCACTCCTCCCTCCAGGTTGGAGTGGCCTCCGGGTGGACGTCCAACACGTTTACTCTTCTTCTTTCCATAATAATATGCTGAAAGCAACACAGAGTTCATGTGTAAGGTCTCATCTGCAATGTCTGAAGGAAATTTGGTGGTGGAGTAAAATTAGCTCACTGCACACAATGTAAAACATGAGAAAGACCTTTTATGAAAGGGATAAAGGTCTGTAGAGGATATTTACTGGCCAACTGAACATGTAGATGTAGGAGATAAAAACTAGTATTTATTTAGCTCTTAAATTCAAATTGCATCTCTCTAAAACACATTTACAAATATGTAGCTAGATAATAGATCAGCAAAGACTGAAAGATGACAGATCTTACACACCACAACAGCTCAATTCTTGTGAAAAGGTAATTCATTTTTTTTAAATTACAAGTTTTATTCCTTCACAGACTCTGTTTTTATGAAAAGAATAAAACTGAAACTTTTCAGCCAAATAGAGTAAAGAAGGTTTACAGATTTTGACACCAGCAACATTCATCATATTTAGTCATTATGTTCCATTAGGCTCCTCAGACACCTAGAGTTTTGTAAACAACCTACTGTATTTGGTTTTGGTGAGGACGGAGCAGTTTTCTGAGCAGCGTTCCAGAACCATGCGAGGTCCAAACAGGTTCGGGCAGCACTCTAACTTGATGCAGGTTTTTCTGCAGAAGTCTGCGACGCGGTCTGCAGTGCGGACGATTTCCACCGTGGCCCGGTAACTCTTTCCTTTATACCTGAGTAATTAAAAAAAAAAAACAACAAAAAAAAAAAAAAAAAACAGAACTGACTCATCCCACTCAAACTTTATTTATACTATACCCAAACGCTAGAAACAACCAGTATGGCGACCAGAAGGTTGAAAACGAACATGCAGACAGTCCATATTTAATTTTTTCCATGTGTCCTAAATTAGGGAAGCTGTAAACACTTGCTCTGTTCCTACAGGTTTCTAAGAGAGCAGAGAATTTTCAGCTCGGCGGTAAATGCTTAAGTGTTTCCCCTCACTTGGCTTTGAGTGTCTCTCCATGGCCTTGCCAGCGGCTCTCCTGGTCCAGCTGCAGCTCTCTGAGCACGCGGCTCGGCTTGTATGCCGAGTTTATCAGCAGAGTCAGTACCTGGAAACAGGATAATGTCCGGTAAGGCAACACTTACAGGGCGTCTACTTAATATTAACAGCAGCCCTTAATGCTACAAAGTCAACTTGTACACTAGATACTGACTCAACATTGGGTGCCTTTGTAGGAAAAAGTGATCTCACCCATAGAATAAGATGATCTCATGTTTCATAAAATATGTCTTTCTTGTAATAACAAATAAACAAAGACAAATACATGACCATCAAGGATTTTTCTTTTCACTGAGCTGACTGAAAAAGCCGCCTCACCTCTTTGAGCACGAGGACACAGTTCCCAGGGCCGATAAACTGAGGCAGCTCTGCAATTCGTCCCTTGTTAAGGTACGGCCCTGAGAAACAGCGGTGATTGAAGTAAATCTTAGGACAGCAGTACTTCCCGTTTCCTGGTCCTGCAAAATAAGAAACGTTAAACGGATGAGCACCCTGCACCATCTGAAGGCGTCAGCTGATCACGTTTTAGGAGTCCATAATGAGATCTGAGACATCCCACTCACCTGTCTCTGATTGGTTGGCCAGCTGCTGCTTGACAGCATCAGGTGATGAAGACTTTGGTGAGCTTCTGCTGTAAAAAGAATAAAACTGGGTTGGATGTTTTAATTTTTTCTTTGCATCTGAGCCATTTAAAAGAATAAACCAAATCAACACTGTAGCCCTCCTCTTATACTTACTGTTTCTCTGGCTGGACCACAGCAATCTTCCTCTCTTTCTCAACTGAAACACAAGGAAAGAATGAACCAATCTAGTGTTTATCCGAGCATTTGTATTAGTTCAACTGAGGGCAAGGACCAAATCAGCTTGAACGCTGTATACCTGAGGGCTTGATGGGGTGCACAAGCGGATAGCCGTTCGTCTCACACCAGCTGACAGGGAAGATGTCCAGAGAGTCCACATGTACTATCAGCTCAGGCATGGGCTGCTTCAGCCCTGGAAAAGCACACAAACACCTATTAGGTAATGATTTCAAGTACACAGCTCGCAGCTGTGATGTCGATGTCCCAATCAGCCAGGAGAGCTCGAAAATATTACTCCATCAAACTTAATGTCAAACGTCTTCATGCCTAATTTTTCTCTACAGCAAAGAGACACTACTAAATATCCTTACATTTCATATTTAGAAAAAAAAACATTCAAATTATTATTACAGTGACGTGGATGACAATTTAAGGTCATTAATGAATTTTAAATTTACTTTTAGTGTGTGACCTCACCTTCCAGGCTGAGCCAAAGGTACTGCCCTTTGACCCTGGTGACTGTTGCCACATGAATGTTCTCAGGTGACAGTGGGTTGACAGCCTCTAGTTTCATGCCCTCTTTAAAGCTGTGGTCACTTTGCTCCTGGCAAGTGATTAGAAAAAAGAAAAACAATCCTGATACTTACAGTCTATCACACTGTAGAAACCTGAACTCTTACACAACATTCAATCAAACTGCCAGTTAAAACTGCTTTATTTCCCACATTCATTTTGCATTTCTGCTTGCATGACACAACAGTAATGTAACTGTGCATGTGGTTGGGACAAGAAAACCTTTCAAACTTACATTTGGGAAGCACTGCTGCGGAGCAGCCTCTGCCTCCCACTGTTTCAGGTAATCGGCCCAGTCAAAGTCTGGTCCCTGGTATCCTGCAACATAATGAAGTTAAAGAAAGAGATAAGACATAAAAGACAAATGGGAAAAGCAAGGGAAGCCAGAAACATCTAATCATTGTGTAGTTCATAATAATTATAAGTAGCACAAAAGAAACAGCATTTATCAGAGCGGACCTGGTGGGGGGCTGAGACTGAGCCCGTTTTTGAGGCTCCACTGAGCAGGGAAGATCCCTGGACTGTCTCTGTGGCACAGGAAAGAGCGCCCAGCCCCCTCCGACTCCTCAATGCCACAGAGGTCATCCATCGTCACCAGGAAGTAAAGCTCATTGTGCACCTGAAAAGGACATTCGCACATAGAGTTAATTGTGATTTAGAGAAAAACTAATGTGACAGAGTAAAACTATAAAGTCAGTCAGAGTTCAATTTTCCTTATTCAAGTGTATAGTTTTTAGTCATTAAAATAACGATACTACAAAAAAAAAAACAAAAAGAAAGTTTTGGACAATGAAGACACAAAGCATGAACTGCAAACAAAGAAAAAATATTGCAGCATAGCAAAGACAGATTTGATAGTCTGTTACCTTGGTGACAGTGGCTGGCCTGATGGAGATGGGAGCAGCAGGGTCAACTGCCTCCAGTTTCATCCCTTCTTTAAAACAATGAGCAGCCACAGCAGGGTGATCCTAAAAAACACGGACACGGACAAAGGTGGAGCTCACAAATGTGTCTGCACCAAAGTTGGAGCCGTCACAATTCTTTGCTTGATTTTTTTTTTTTTTATTGCTTTTCTTACGTGTGGATAAACGGAGAAGGACAAATAAGAGCACAGATGGTACTACCTTGCTGAACTCTGCAGTCAAAGCTTCATCCTGCGGCAGGTCACTGATCCTCTGTCTCACTTCCTCCCACTCTGCCTCGCTGCGCAGCGCCAGCAGATCTGAAACAAGCAAATGCACAAAATGGGCTCATGAAGAGCAGAACCTGATGTTCTGATAAACGTTAGTCCTCATAAAAATGGTCAAACACACACTGAGTTTCATCCTGCACTACATGTATAATAGCATCACATATTAACTGGCAAAAAAAAAAAAAAGAAACACCCATTTATTTTAAAAATTCGTTCTAGTACTATATACACACTGTAAATAAGACTTCCACTGCAGTGGTAGCAGACGGTAGATCAGCTACGTCAGGAGAGAGGCAAAGCCTCCAGTGCTTCTTATATCTTGTATATTAAAGTTTATTCACTCAAAATGCACGGGAGTAACAGATCGAAGCCCTGACAACAATGAGCTACATGGAAAATCAATTTCAGGGTCTAGTAGGATGCTGCTCCATGTGAATATTAGTCTGAGTTTTAGCGTTAAGTGCTACTGAGACCACTGGGTAACGTTTATAGCGGAGTGAAAAAAACATGACAACAAAATTAACAACTATTACTTATGCTTGGTTTCGTGGTAAATGTGGGGATGTAAACAGAATTTGTCTTCCTCTTTGTTACTAAACATAAAAGGTCACTGCCACTGACCTGAGGGAGGGCGGAGGGTGCAGCCGTGCTCTTTGGCCCAGCCGGGTGGGTGGAGGCGTGGGTGGAGGTAAAAGAGCCAGAGGGCTGCGGGCGCGTCCGGGAGGCCCTCGGTGCCCACCAGGCGCAGCTTCAGCCTCCCTCCGACGTTCTCCTCCACCTCCGCGGCCCAGGCCACGCCTGGGTCAACGCTGTCCTGGAGCTCCACGTAGCAGCCAGCGCACAGGAGCTCCACGGGGTCTCTGCCACGCTGGGGCTACGGAGGGCGGGGGTGGGGGGTCAATGAGACGCTGATAGCGCACACACTCACGCAGGCGAACACAAATGAACACGCGCCTGGGCAAGGCGAGGAATTTGTCCTGGGAGCGAACGCGCTGCATGACTAAGTGGCAGAGCTGGAGCACGGTCACTGAAAGCTAAGTAGAATTTCACAGGCTGTTCCTACAGTGAGTTTGAATTCAGCAGCACAGCCATGGTGTTATAAACAAAAGCCCAGAACCTTGTTTCCTAAACACTTGGAATTTCCACACTGGCAAGATGTCACAATGGAGCTTCATGTTTTTTGGGTTCGCGTTCACTCTAATTTACTCCACATCTTAAAAAGGTGATGTCTTTGTCTGTCTTTGCTATTAAAGTTATTAAGAAAAAAATTTACATATGCTATTATTTTAACTATTCTAATAAAAGGTACCATTCACAAATCAGATCATTTGATTATAATGCCTCAATTAGATGCATCTTACATCAGTTGTATATATTCACTGAATTTGCTTCATTAAATAATAAAGGGGAAGGTCTGAGATTATTGTCTCTGCCTGTTCTGATACTGTGGCAGACCTGCGAGTGAAAGGAACGCTTACGGACGTCCCTGGGTGAGAGTGGGACATCTGCTGAGTTTTCCTGCCTTACCAACTCCAGCAGGTTGGCAGGCGCGCTGCACTCCTCAGCCAGGGCCTTCTCCAGCACGGCCTCCCAGTCCTGGTGCTTCTCACGCACACCTGGGGCCGATCACACACATGCTGCAGTTTATTGGGCTAACAAGCAGGTGGGCTCAGAAAAATAAAGTATCAGCTAAAACAAAAAAAATTACAGGAATTCATCAAATGTAATAATGTAGGGCTTTCATACTGTGAACAGCTTTAATGGTTTTAATGGATTTTTAACAAGTCAAAATAGTGAATCACGCTGTCAGCTGCTCACTTAGGCAGCAGAAATGAAAAACATACACAAAAGAAGAAATGAAAACACGTTGGCATTTATAATCACAAACAGTGAATCGCCTCCTCACCTTCTAG
Organism: Betta splendens; assembly: GCF_900634795.4. Lineage (NCBI taxonomy): Eukaryota > Metazoa > Chordata > Actinopteri > Anabantiformes > Osphronemidae > Betta > Betta splendens. The sequence continues at coordinate 911,336 of NC_040885.2, read as the reverse complement.
ACAAAGCTACTTTTCATGAAAGCAAAGCATCAGAAGAGAAGTTGAGGTAGTGTTTCAGGAAAGCATCATTTTGAATAACAAGCAGTGTGATGAGTTGCATCATTACATTATGTTTTGGCAACATCACTACTGCAGAACCTGTCCATCCACAGCCCAACGGCAGCCGGAATCTGACGTCCTAGAGGAACTACATCACGTTCCACCCGCTCAACGCGGGGGAAGGAGCCATACAACGCGCCTCTGACCCACCTTCAGGAGCTCGCATGGTCCGGCCGTGCTGGCGGCTCCAGCCCAGCGGGTGGAGGTCTGTCGCCATGATGTCGCACCAGAAGTCTGCGCGCCGGTCGTCCTGGTAGCCCTCGTAGCGCAGCAGCAGCAGCTGGCCACACGTGGTGATGATGTTAGCCACCCAGTAAGGGTCGTCGGCCTCGGAGCGCACGCACACCTCCAGCTTCATGCCTGGGGTCAGGCCCGTCTGCAGGCCCTGGTCCACCTGAGAGGGGAGCAGAACCAGGAGCCTCTGCCGTTAATCCACTTCCTGATACGACTGCAGGTGTTGCAGGGGCTGTTTTCCTGCTATTGAGCCTGCTGTGACTGTTTCTTAGTAACCAATTTAATCATTATGATAAACTACACATAGCACACATCTGAGTCACGCTCGGACTAAAAAAAAAGAAAAAAAAAAAAGCACTAAACATAAATGCCTAGAATTTGATACAAGCCCAGTTGTCATCAGCACCCACATGTTTAAAGGCGTGGTGAGGCACGCAGACGGTTCCAGTCTCCTCCAGGTAGTCATCCCAGTTGAAGTCACACGGATCCTGAGCGTCTCCGTCTGGATTGAACACACACACACACACACACACACGCCACATATTTCCAACTTGCTTTCCAACATTTTATCTTACTCATTTCACGCAGCTGTTCAGAGTGCGCCTTACCAGACTCCAGCGACTCCTGACTCATGCTGGTGCCCCCTCAAGGCCGACACAAGGAGCTCTGAGGAGAAACAGTGGAGGATTATTATCCAGTGAATAAGCGCTGTTGTAACTCTGGTGACGGACGGAACAAAACGTGGAAATGAAACCATTTCAGCAGCGTGCCTTCCTCACAGTTATACCGTCTCAGTAACATATGCGCATTCCTGTTCACATCAACTATAAAGAAACACAAGACTAGTTGCTTGGTTTCCACGCCTACAGCAACACATACAGTACAAGCTCTACAACTAGAAGATAATAGAAACACTAGAAGTCAGATACATTAATATACAAGCTGCATTGGTTTCTATCACCCTGCCTCAAGGCCAGACTGCCACAACATGTGTTGGAATTCATCAGCCATGGTAAAATCAAGGACTCCTGGGTGATAATGCAGCTTTTAAAATACCAAATGTTTCATTACCTTACTACATCAGAATAATTCAAAAGCTTTCGTGTGACCATGGAATCAATTAATATGAAAAAGGGAAAACTTGTCAAGTGATGAATAAATAAAATCACAAATTACATGCTGCACATTTGCTACCCAGCGGAGCGGCGCAGGCTACCACCTATGCAACACAACAGATGGCTGGCCATCACCGAGAAGCATTTAACTATGCTAATCTCCTCCAGCTTCACCGCTTCTTGCAGAACTTATTTGAGCCCATCTTTCTTAAAAAAAAAAAAACACGGTCCTATCCATTTTTCCGCCCCGTTTTCAAACCTCTGACAGGAATGTGGACACACACATGAGGCTCTGACACGTCGGACTGACCCGCGGCATTGTGAAAGGCAGATAAAATAAGTTAATGCAACAAGAGAGAGGACATGAATGAGAAAGAAGGCAGAGCGGGGCGTGACACCGGTGGAGAAAGCGGCGCATTAGCCGCCGAGGACGGCCGCTCTGTCACCGCGGGTCCATTCAGCCGGCCTGTCAGCCTCGTCTTTGTTGCGTCTGACGTCTCCATTAAAACCAGGGCCGCCATCAGAAGCCGCCCCCTCCCGGCCACCGGACTGCCACCGTGACCCCCGTGCTCCGCCGGGACCACCGTCTCCTTTCACCTCACGACCCTGCACCAGACTCTCTCTGTCTTTCTCTCCCTCCCTCCATCCAACACACACCCCAGAGGGCCTCATTGTCCCTGGAGGTCATGCTCTTCACATAAGGGTGGAAAAGAGCAATGGGCACAGAAACACAGAGCTAAAGTTTAGAGATGGGCCTCGAACACCTGATGCCGACTTTTCTATATATTGAAGTGTTGATAATTTCCTGGATTTTTCTAGACGGGTTCTGTTTTTACTTCTGGTTCTTCTTTCTGTTTCAATCAGTTTCGTCGTTTATCTGGTTGTGCACATTTTTGATGCAGTTTGAACAAGATAACAGTGAGTCAATAAAACTCAAAAAGATAAAGCTGAGTTTGAGTAATAGCTCCTAACTGACTGCACAGCTGCATTTTTACAAAAGCCCTAAGGGCATTTGTTATGTTGTCGGACTTAAACCGTACATTTGTACTGCCCTTAACTGTGCAGAGAAGAACAGGAAGAAAATCAACTTCCCCTCTTTCACATAGTGAATGGTCTGTCTGGGCCACAGCTCGCAGCGGTCTGCCTCAACCTTTTTGCAACACCCAACACTCTGAACCTGAAAGAGAAAGGGCCAAATATGTGCACACCCACGCAAACACACGCACACACACACACAAACGGACAGATCCTCCCTACGTCCTCTGTACAAGCACTTACTGAACCATATTCTCATCTGCACTTAGCATGCGGTGAAGCATTTCTGAACAAGTCTTCCTGAACCTTTGAGGTCCCTGGGCGGGAAACACAATCTGAAAAAAAAAAATACTCATTCACTCGCAGCGTACAGCTTCTCCAGGAAATCAAATCAAAGTCAGCTTTCGACAAAATGAAATTAACTGGTGAAACATTTCCCCTATCACAGTTAAGGCACCTGCTCATCACCACTAAATGACTTTACAATGTATGCTGTAATGTAGCGTCAAATGAGTTTGTGTTTGCACTCTGATTTGTACAAAAATGTAAATGTCTAAAAAGCACTGAATCGATCATCTTAATATATTTTCAAATTGTTGTAATATTATGATGTTTCATATGTACGTGCTGAAAAAGCTCATAAAGATAGTTCATCCAGGTCCGTCTCACTGACCTGTAGTGATGAAGACTCATCTCCTCAACACAACCAGGCCCATCAAACATGCTCTATACAAACTGGAATACAAGATGGTTCCAACTAAAACTGAGACTGACTTTCATTCAGGTTAACTCAGATGCTGTCTGTGAAAAGATGCTTTTTTAATATGATGTGTTGGAATGAAACTGAAACTTGGTTGTTTTGGGTGGGAGGCAAATATCACCACGTAAAAACCCAAAGTATGTGTGTGAGTCTGAGTAATTGCTGGTGTTTTGTTTGTATGGGCAGGTAAACAACCCTTTAACGATTTGCAAATGAAGTTTAAGCATCTGTAAACTTCACGTCTCTTAAACCATCTAATAAATTGGGGTAGAATTGACTGTGCAGTTATAGGAGACATTAGCGCTTCTTGGTGATTTAAATAATAAAAAACACCCCAAACACAGGGTTTGCACACCAACCCATCCAGGAGGAGCACGTCCTTCCCGTTGGCAACCCATCAGTTCTGCTCTAACTTCAAACTGACCTCCGAAATAAAAAAGTCCACACAGCGTGACTACGGAACACGGCGACCCGCGTCCGATTGCCCCGTTTAGTTGCTAAATCGCCGCTCGTCGCGCTTCGCGTAGCGGCACGTCAACGGGAGCAGCGCTGCCAGCGGATCGCTCAAGTTGCACAATGGGGAAGTTCACCAGAAGAACCATGGGCCGCTGGAACGTGACAGCGCCGCGACGGAACCTCGGCGCGTCGCCCCGTGCTTCGCGTCGGGAGCGTTTTACACACAAATGAGTTCGCGCAGCCCGTCGTGGCGGAGAGCTACCCAGGAACACGCATCGACCGAGGTCGTCCAACCTTCATTATGTAAGGCTACGGCATTACAAATATACGGAGTAGTTCAAGGGCAAAGCGCTGGAAATTTCCGCGCAGTCCTTGATCTGCGACCAGCTTAAGATCGCACCGCTCGCGCGGACTAAAACGAAGCGTTCGGAGACAGAGATGGGGCATTAACGCAATGGCTTCGCAGCGAGAGGGAGAGAGAGGGGGGGAGAGAGAGAGAGAGAGAGAGAGAGACTATGGCTCCGATGGTCTAACTTTCACACTGAGGGGAACATGGCAAATACCGATTAAGCAAATCACCTAATTGCCGCGTAATAAATAAAGACGCGACCCTGCTCGCGTAGCGGCCGTGTGGGACTCGCCGGACACATGGTAAAATCGCCTGCGTCCGAGTCAAGTTACTGAACGTCACGGCTTGAGCAATAAGAGCAGGCTGCCGAGCAATAGGGCGCTTACACTCGACCGAACCCGACTCATCTTTTTGAGAGACGGGAAAAAAGGCGAACGCGCCACCCCAAAACAAAACACCGCTGGGAATTAGTAACGCACAACACAGAGTATGTGAATGTTTAGTCGCAAAATTCGCCCCTTACCGCTAAGTAGTTTTTCCAAGTCGCTTTTTAGATGCCGTTCCTCTCCGCCTGCTCGCTCGCAGCACCGGTAAGCTAGCGGAAACCCGAACCGACAGGCCCGGTTGGACGTTTCAAAATAAAACCGTCGTAGGCGCCGCGGCTGCAACTGTCGTCCCAGCGACAGCGGGGCCTTTTTGTCTTGACGATAACATCGCGATACTTCCTGGTCTGCTCCGGCGGCGCCTCGCCGGCTTGACGCACTTCTCGTTCACGACCTCGTTCCAATATGGCACAAACGGCCACTGCGCATGTTCTGCCGCCTGTATGCCTCCGAGCCCGGCTACATCACACTGACTTCCATCTTCACACACACAATAAAATATCACACAAGCGGAATCCGCACTAATATCGGCAGCCCGCAAAAAAGAAAATCAAAAACACAATGTTTGCTGCGTGTCAACGGCGATGGCGAACCGAATAAGTCGTTAAAGCGTTTTATCCCCAGCGGATTCAACACTTACTTAATGGTTGAGCTGGAATTAATTGCACGTACATCGACCCACTTTCGATAAGTGGAATGTGTTTTTTTGCCGCGAAAAAGCAATTCGCCATATAATGAAGTTGCACAAACACCGTGTTATCGGCGATGGGCTCGACTTGCTTTATTTTATCCTTCAGCGCAATAATTGTGAAGTGAATTAAGTACTACGTGGTGCCACAAAAGGAGGAATGTGGCAGTACTTTCAAGTAAACCGCACTAACGCCCTGTCACACGGACTATTAAAATGATCAGTCACTGCTGTTTCGGTACTTCTGCTGCACAACGAGCTCAAGTCGGGGAATTTTTTTTTTTTTTTTGGAGGAGGAGGGCGGGAGAATCTGCTAGAAATATGCGTTCACACTGCCAGTGCAATGATCAAAGTCCAGCCATTGTGTGTTATATATATGCGCTTGATTTATAAAACAAGTGTAGAAAACGTCTCCGAGAGTCTTGCTGCCTAATCCGCTGTCAGAAAGAGGTTTTGCCGCTCATTTGGACCATATACAGGCAACAGCCTCAGATAATCCTCCACAATAGACCAACCCTTCGGATGCCTATTATAACAAAAGAAAAAAAAATCCCGTTTTGCATTCGTTAAGGTGGAAGCAGTACAATAAACGTGGGCTAAGAAAAGCGACCGGATGTTGCATGAACAGTCGAAACAATCAGAAAGCCATGAATAAATCAAAAGGGGGAAGGCATTCACTTCTAAATTCATTCAGTCATTTTATTAAAGTGCAGAGGTGCTGTCTCTATGAGGCGTTCGTGCTGGCTGTAAAACTAATATTAGGAAATGGGGTTAACAGGCTAAACGAACAATCCCCGGCAATGGAAAGCAAGTGTTTTTGAATGCAGTGTTTTTTTGTTTTGTTTTATTGTGGCTGTTATTTATGGCCATTCGGTATAAAAATGATGTACAACTTTAGTGCTGCATTGGCGTTATCTCTCAGTGCTCGCTGCTGGTTCTGCCTCGTGCCCGCTATTTTGTGAGTGTCCACATCCTGCAGAAGACGGTGGGTTGCTGCTGGGGACGGAGGGTGAGGACGCCTCGCATAAAAGCCGTGCGCACTGCAGGAATGCCTCCCTCGCCTCTCATTTACTTCGAACGCGGATGGCGCAGTTGCATCACCTGACCGCTAGATGGCGACAAGGGCCGACGTGTCCCTGTGGCGCTTGGGGGTGTTTCAATTGCTTTACACAACGATGTCCGAGCAAGCAGATGTTCTCTACAGCAGAAACGCAGCGAGTAACACTGGAATTTCTATTATGGGTGAACAAATAAGAACTTATCTATAAAACAGTGCAGAATAATCATTTAAATACAAATAATTAGGTTAATTGAAATTTAAGTTCATTATATATTTATTTATAATTAGATGTAAAAGATGGACAGTAAAAAAAACACCCATACAGCTTGTTTACATACAATTTTTATATACACACACCATTATATTTTTTCCTATGTAAAAAAATCCTACATTCAAGTAATAGAGCACATTTGACAATAAAATGTCCATCCGAAACAGCATCCTTCAATACTAAATACTAACAGATATATATATATATATATATATATATACACACACACACACACACACACACACACACACACACACACACACACACACACACACACACACACACACACACACACACACGTACCACACCATTGCTGCTGAACATTCCAGTAAGTGATAACCTAGAAATTGATATTATTTAAAGAATGATTGTTTGCATTATACTTTAGTCGATGTAGAGCATGAGTGAGGGCACCAGAGGCAGATCACAGACAGGAGGACTACCATGTAGAAATTTGTGTTTTCTCATGACAGCGCAGAAAGCAAATCAGGTCTACAGTTACCCTACTCCAGTTTAGATGGGTTCAAAGTTGTCCCACCATTAAATTTAAAATCTGTCTAATACCTAAATTAATTAAGGATTAAGTAGCACCGTTTTCATCAGAGAAAATACCTGTAAACACCCTCAGTTTCATGCACCAATAATAAACTCCTTGGACGTGTGTGACGTTAAGGATACATGTTTGTGTAAGTAAATAACTGTCATATTGAGTCCACAAATTAAAATTTACACGTACATTACACAAAATGATTCAGAAGATGAAATCTGCCAGATGAAGAGACTGAATGAATCACTGATGTCGATTACAGTAACACTGGTTCCTTAAGACTCTCCCTTCATATCCTGGAGCTTTATGCCAATTTATTTACACTTATAGAGTCTGACAGCTCACACGGGATTATTGCTTTAGATGCCTGCCATCATGTTATCTTATCCTCGTATAGTGAAACTAAAAAAATTCATCCTCTGTCCCAAATCTTTTTTCATTCAAGTCATCCATCCGGTTGAACAGACTCCATGAAGATAAAGGAAATAGGATAAGAGCCTACTTTGGAGTGCTTTGTTGAGACAGTGTTCTCAGGGGCAGCCATTTTGTCTTTTTATTTGCTTATCATGTGTTCCAGTCTCGGGTTGACGAAGGAAAACCCGGCAAATGCTGACTGGTCCATGGAGTCAATGAGGTTTTTGTCTGCGTGGGAGAGACGAGGCTTCTCGTTCAGGAACTCCCGGTCAAAGTTGCTGCAGTCGCTGGCAGATTTCTGTGTGGTGCAGTTCAGGAATTTCAGTAAGGTCAATGACGATTGAAAGGTATTTCCAGATGTTAAAAGTTAGAATTCTATGTTCATGAATCATTTACTGTTGCAACATAGCTCTTTAAGGGGAAACAAGGCTCTTACCACTTTAGGTTTGAAAGGAGGCTCCACTTCTCTCTTCTCCAGCGCAGGCCAGTTGACGGTTTTAAAGAAGGCCTGTGTGCGGATGTTTCCCACTACACCCAGTCTGCGAGTGGGATCCCGCTCAAACAGCTGAAGTAGTGAAGGGAGACAAGCAGATTTAGCACACAAACAACAGCTCTCTGTAATAATCTATTATGAGAAAGAGAAGCACATGCTGTGACGTTCCTTTTTGTCTATACTGCATACTGTACATTAGTCACCTGTTCCAGCAGGGTCTTGGATTCCTTCGTAATCCACCGAGGGTAGTGAGGAACGTCCGTCCTGATGGATTCAAACAGTTCGTCCTCATCGTCGCCTTGGAAAGGGGACTGGCCAATGAGCATCTCGTACACCAGCACACCAAAGGACCACCAGTCCACAGAGAAGGTGTACTTCTGTCCAAGAAGGATCTGAGACGAGGGATTTGACAAACACATCAAAAGTAAGTCAGGGGCCTCCTCATATTTGTGTTGTCTCTCACCAATAGGATGCATTTGCCAACGATGGCCATAGTTGAGTCAAGGGAGTCATATTTGAAAAGTGATGACTATTCTAATCTGCATGCTTTAAAGGAATCAGACCCCAAACAAACCTCTGGCGCAATGTAATCTGGCGTTCCGCAGAACGTGGAGCCTTTGTTGTCTCCAAACACGTTCTCTTTACACATGCCAAAGTCGGCAATCTTTATGTGTCCGTCCTTGTCCAGCATGACATTGTCCAGTTTAAGGTCTCTGCAGGAACACACAATAAAACAGACACTCAAAGCGTGCTACAGCATATTGTGTTTAGTTACACAGGGGTTGCAGACAGCAGTGCACAACGCCTGTTGGGTCCTACTGTACCTGTAGATGATTCCTTTTGAGTGAAGGAACTGCAGTCCCACAATTATCTCAGCCGAGTAAAATCTGAAATGTGCAACACAACCATTAAACACGGGTTTACTGCCACTAAGAACTGGTTACATATCCCCTATTGTGGAAAATAAGAATCGCGGCATCTCTCATTTCTTTGCACATCATCCCGGTGCACTCACATGGCTCTGTTGAGATCGAAGCGGCCTTTGTCTTGGATGTGGAACATCAAGTCGCCTCCATTCAGGTATTCCATTACAAAGAAGAGATGCTCCTGCACAAAGCCAACGTGACATGATAAGCGTATGTGAGAGACAGAATAGATTCGAATGAAGATGAATAGAAGCATCATCAGCTGTGAATTGCTGCTCTTAGACGGCGGCGCAAAATGATTCTTTTGATTGTCTGCTTCTTATGCGTTTACAAGGGCAGACGTGCTGTGTTCAGTGCTCGCGTGCTTACCTTTGACTGGAAGGTGGAGTAGAGGTGTGTGAGGAAGGGGTTCTCCCAAGCCAGAGACAGCACTCTCTTCTCCACCATGGTGCACTCCACGTCGTCGTCCATGAGAACCACGTCTTTCTTCAGAACCTTCACAGCAAAGAACTGACCCTGGCCCTTCAGTTCCGCCAGCAGCACCTGGAAAAGCAGAGCCGGAGAGTCAGGACTGCATCATTTTAAATCAGCAGTGTTCATCTGTATCAGTATCACTTTTTGCGTGATTACACAATCATTTTATATTTATTATATACGGCTGTGCGGTGTACCTTGCCAAAGCTGCCCTTGCCCAGCACTTTGTGGAACACCAGGTGGTTCATGGTGAGGTGTTTCCTGGAAACTGGGGTTGCTGGGGGAGGGGTCACACCCTTCTTAGGTCTGTCTGCTTTAGACACACATTTGTACACAGTAAATAAATGTGCAAAATTCCTACAATTATAACTAGAACGCAAACACAGTTAAATACTATCAGTGTATTGACTAAACCCATCATATCCTTGAAGATAAAACTAATGACCATGTCTTACCACTAGGGTCCACTGTTGCACTTTGAATGTCCTGGTAAACGCCAACATCTGGTGAATTTGATTTATCATTTTTCTTTGAAGGTTTCTGTGGAGGAAAAAAAGCCGAGCCAAAACATTTTTGACTGTGCAGCCAGATAAAATGTCCAAATGACAAGTTAAGAGTTAAAATGATAATGTCCGAACCTGAGAGATTTGACCCAGAGCTTCTGCCAGGAGTTTCTGGTTGATTCCGCACAGATTGGCCACTTTATTCTGACAGTAACTATGAACGTTCATGGCACAGTCTACTCAAAGTAAAAAAAAAAATAGGATTAGTTATGGGGAGAGAAGAATTGTAATAAAAATATATACATATATATCAGGGTAGCAATAAAAAAAAAACAAAACAATGCCACCCCAATTTTACAAATACCATCCGTCTGTGCTCACCTTCACATTTGAGGCCCTGTTTATAGAGACCCCACAGCAGACTGCCACAGTGGTCGCAGAACGTGGGGCTTTTGTAGTTATAGTACTTGAAGCGATGCGGCATGTCAATTTTAAAGCGCTCTTTCTGGAACTACAAACACACAGATCCATTTAACTCGGCTTAGATGTGATTCTTTGAGTAAAAGTCTACAACCAATAAAAGAGCACATGTTTCTATTCATTTATTATTCAGGTAATAACGATTCCAGAAGTGCACAACACAGTGCATTTAGTTGTTCATTCATTCACTTGGCTGAGGAATTGGAGACTTGGTTCATTTTTGCATTAGACATTTTGGTAACGAAATAAATTTATAGACTAGTAAAATGCAGTTTGCTGTCTGGGTCAGAGCCAAGGTCTAGATTTGCATACATGTTAGCGAACGATAACCTCGCTTACCATGGTGTCACGACTGTTGGTTGCTGTTCCAGTGCACCTGCCAATAATCATTTCGATGCATCTCTTATGGATTGCTGCGTTGCATTCTGGGTAAAATAATAAATAAAGGGCAGATTATTAATTTTAGTTGTGAATAATGTAACAGGATAAAATATAAATCACCGTTAAACAGCAACCACTCACGTTTGCACTTGTAACCTTGCTTGTTGAGTCCCCTGTAGAAGGAAAACAGAAATAAACTTTTAATATTGTATAACTGCAACATAGTACATTTGTTTCGCATAACTAAATTATTAGCACTGGTGAAATTACCTGAATATAACAAAGACATTTTTTGTTAGATTATAGTCATGGCAGTGATGTGGTAAGAGTAAGGCACGGAAAATTATTAGCAAGCAACAAAGAAGTAAACTACATTAGCAGGGTTGCAAAAACACAGCAATGACTCAGCATTTTACTCTTGTTATGAGCCAAGTGAAAAATATTTTCCATCTCAGAGAGACCTTAATGAGTTTGAAACTTGTTTGTAGGAAAATTCTCAGATGGCACAATGGCCAAACACACGCACGCGCACACACGCGGTTTACAGGTTAGACCTGCTGACATAACCGGACAGTGAGTCATTCTTACAGTAGCTGCAGTTGTTCCTACTATTATTAACCAGCAACCTGCATTTAAGAATTTAGAAACTCTACTAATTGGTCTTTGGAGAAACACCCTTGGGAGGTGGACTGTTCTAATAGGACATACAGTAGGTGACATCATAACTAAATGTGGTACAAAAACAAACAGCTGAAGTAATGATGGGAGACAAGAATGACTTGACTGGCTAAACAAAACACAACATAGTAAAGACAATTATTAGTGACAGCCCTCAAGCAACAAAGACAGAACCCGGGGTCTCACCAGACGAAGTCTCTGCACACAGAGCAGAAGGTGGGCTGGCCAAAGAAGGTGGCTATGAATTCATGGTTCTTAATCACGTGAACCCGGGGCTGCTTGACTGCGCCTCTCCTCCTGTTCAGAGTCGTGGCTCCATCCTCTAGAGAAACCTTCATGGATGGCTTAGACGGGCCTGAGGGACAAGATCCATTTGTGAAAACAAGCTGCCTTAAAACAGGAATTCATCACCGACTGTGACCAGGAATATACACAGAAAACACAAGACAGAAGAAAAAGTAGTGTGTGTATGTTTTGTAATATTAGTCTACCACAATATTTATATACTGTCCAGTGTGGTATAAGTTGCCTATTTTCTTTCACATGTGCACATCATCAGATCATCAAGGCTTTCATATTTTGCTGGTGACAGGACTGGTTTAAGACTTGTCCAAAAATGAACTCCAATGCCACTTTTGTCAACAACGTATCAGCCAAAAACATCACTGATGTGGACACAAATGCCCTCGAAAAAGCAGCTCCTCACGCGAGTAAGGGTGGGGTCAAAACTCACCCAGAGAGGCGTGAGAGAGATAAACAAGGACGGCGTAAGCAGATATGGAGAGCAGGTGGGTGGATGGGAGGGAGGGAGATGGCGGACAGACAGAGGAACATGTAAGGAGTAATGAGGCCGGGGAGATAAACTCATTTCCTTTCTTCCATCCCACAGACAGATGTTTATGTTTGGACAGCGCTTCAGGGAGCCGAGCCAAGAAAGTGGGACTGAGCGAGAGAGCGGAGGGAAGACTAGAGACAGGCAGAGCAGCGGCCGTTCACACACGCCTAAAAATACCGTGGGCTGCTTTTCAGGAAACCTGTGGAGTGTGTAGGAGGGTTCTGATGGCGTTGGGAGGTCTTTATTAACAGTACACGTCCCCCCTTTGACCTCCTCCGACCCTGAACATTGAACCCAGACTATGTTTGTTCTACTCAAAAGCACTCCTGACTCCTGTCCTCTCCATGTGGGCAGTGACAATCACAGACTGGATTTCCTGTCTGCTTGTTGGCTAAATAGTAAATAAAGTACTAATCTACTTCAATTCTATTTGTCATAGCAGCAAATTATTTTAGTTTCACGTTGGCGAAAGATCCTAAAACTATCCAAACAATTGTAGAACTAATACACATTTATAGCTCCTGGCAGACATACTTATTGGTGCAACACAGGCCAGACCAAAGTCCAACATAACCTTGAGGAACTGTTACGGTTCACTGGCTTCATGGCCACACCTCCAGTCCCCGCATGAATTAAGCGAAAGTTACATTGCCTGTAAGTACTGTATTGAGTGTATTGAGCCTGTGAGAGAAGGACCATTGACATCAGAGGTTAATTCTGCCAGTAGAGGGCATCACACATCAGCACTGCTGTCAAGTCATCTACTCTGGTCCTGAGTGAGAGAGACAGAAGGGGGGATGGTGGGTGGGGGGGGGGGCAACTGGTCCCCATATATCTGGCCCCACTCACACTCCCTGGTGGTCTAGTGGTTAGGATTCGGCGCTCTCACCGCCGCGGCCCGGGTTCGATTCCCGGTCAGGGAACAACTGTTTTATTGTATATAAAATTTCTGTTTTCAAATACAACATTCACCTGCATCGACATCTTCAAGGAAGTACTGTGCAGCCATCTGGACCTTTCCTGACGGTTGCAGGTCCATCCAGAACTCGATACGTCCGCTGTTTTTGGACCTTTTACAGCGTTCCGCCAGGGCAGCCACGCCCATCGTGGCTTTGGCCAAGGGCTCCTCTGTGCTCATCATGAGGACCACTTCTAGGACGCGTCCCTCATTGATGTGAGCATCGAACGAAGACTTCCAGGCTGGGAACAAGGTGGGCTTCCTCTGCACCAATGTCTTGCCTCGCTCTGGAAAAACAACATTACGATTATCATTTGGAACATACAGAAATTAGGTTTCATAAACACTTGTAGACACCTGTGCCTACCTGTGTTGACAGACTCCTTCAGCTTGATGGCACAGATGGGAATCTCACTCGTGGGAGTCAGAGCTCCCATGTCATATGTATTGAAGGCGATACGGAGGAAGGGCGCCATGTTGAACACTCACCTAGTACAAGAGAAGAACACTACATAAAGCAAAATGCAGACAGACTGTGACACAAACCCACATGCGCTTTCTTGTGGTACTCGCATTGCTCAAGTTCTGCACTTAAAACAAGAAGGAAGAGAGCCAGTGGTTAAGAGTTCACAGATACAAACTACAGAGGAAGCAGAAGTTTCCAGCTTTAGATACAACTTTGGAAACTACCTGCCAGTAATGAGAGAAGATGGCGAGAGTTGCAATCCTTCAACTATGCACACGAGGTCAAGATGAGGCAATGAAGATGAACAGAAAGCCTTTGTGTTAAGGTTAAAGGCAAAGATGTGAAAATGTGCAGTTAGATTTCCAATAATAATAATAATTTCTTTTACATATTATAGACATGCTGACCAACCAAAGATTTGTTTTGCTCTGTTTTACATGTATGTAGGTTGTCTCTATCATCTCAATGCATTCACATCAGTGTATAATTACTGTCGCAAAGTCTCCAACTCCTAAATAAATAATATATAGACGTGCACACACCATACGAAACACAAAAAGCAGCTAAACATTTATATGAACTAATCTTATAAGGTTCATTAGGTTGAGTGAGTGTCAGCTGGACAGCACAGAGCTGACACAAGCCTCTGTTGCTGTGTTTTAATGTATGAAAAGCAGAACAATATCAAGTAAGTAATTGTACTTTAGCTGTAAATTGCCCTAGTGTGTCAACAAAAGCTGTAACTAGTGACATTTCCCTTTAAGGAGGCCTTGTAATAACACCCATTACAAAGGGTGAAAACAGAAAGAGGGGGGTTGTCAAGCCTCATGTCGTGTAGAGGAACTAACTCACCCTCACTGAACCTTTCATGTTATCAACACAGCTTCGCTCTGAAGAATCCACATCACACACTAGCGGGACTCTGGGGGCATTTTAGCCTACATCCTAATTCTCAAAGCAGCAAAACAATCCCACAGAATTCCTTCAAGAGTTTCCACAAATGAGCTTTCAAGTTCCGATCTCTTGTAGCCTTAGTTGCCTGCTCCATTAACATAATCTTGGTTTAGTCATTCTGAGGGCACGCCTGTGATTCCACTCATCCAAAGCCCTGTTTGAACTACACAATGATGTCCAGTCGCTCTGTGAAATCACATTTTTCAGCCGTAATCTGTAAGCGCAACATGCCTCTGTGCCTCTGTACTGGTTTGTTTGTCCTGCTTTTCATGTTGGCAGATGGTGATGGATCCTATATTTCATAGTAAATACATTTAACAGAACACTCTCTATATAGTGAATAGCAGCACGAACTAGTCACTGTAGTCAAAGAAGGAAGGTCCTTAATTGGAATCATTTGAATTCCCAGCAGCATCGCCACGGAGCGACGAATGACATAACGCTGGGTGAACCTATTTCAGATCTTAAACTTGATAAGCATGTGGCTGTTTCTGAGGGCGAAGAAGGTTGAGGAGCTATTACAGGTCACATAACACTGCCCACGCCCACACAAAAGCAATATTCATCACACAGTTCAGCACATACACAAGTACATAAAAGTGACTTCAAGGTCCATAGTTTTCCCTTTGCTTTACATATGATCTCTTTTGGTTAACATGCTATACGCAGACACGGTTATGTAGTAGAAGAAGCTTATTTCCCCAGAGACTGTGGAAAAATTGAGCACATGCAACTGGGGATGGTGTGGGCAGAGGCAAAGACAAGAGATAGATGACACACTACAAGTGTGGAAGTTTGGTGGACATGTGGAGAATTCAGACTTGGCCATACAACCGGATTTTTTAGGCCCATTAAAATATACTTCGAAGTTCAAGCAAGTGTAAAACGGGACCAAAGGCCTGAGGCGGTTGGGTGAACTCGGATAACCACACAAAGGGATTCATAGGTGACATAACTATCTGGAAGTCACGGCAGTATGTGGAAAATGCAGCGATTAAAAGGCTGCCGGGTTTAATGTTTAAAAAAACCCTTTCAGGTGTGAGGATGTCTAAGGAGTGGCCACAATGTAGTGTGGCTAATTATATCATTGGATTCGCAGGTATACTGCACACAATGCAAAAAAACAAATCAGGCAGAGCTGGGGGAATGTATGCGAGAGACAAAAATCTGACTTACGCTGGAGATGTGGTTTAGTGGAAGAAGTGACCGAGCAGGTCTGGCAGGTCGGGGAGCTTCTGTGTATCAGCCTTTCATAGGCAGGTCTGCACATGGACACTTGGCAACACAACAACAGAAACAGAGTTTCCCTCATTATATAAAGTCCTGGCATTACATTATCTAAGTCTAATAGCGACAGCACCTTGTATTTTACTGTATGTGAAGCAGAGCCGAAGACGCGCACATTAACCCGATAAGAGCTGAGCCCATTCAAACACCTGGGTCCATTCACTACATACAGTAAGAATAAGGTGCTGTCACTGCGAGTGTAGAAGAGTTACAACAAGGTCACAGGGGTAATGGAGACAAAGGCAGCTGTCATTGAGCAACAGGCAGGTTACACCATGGACAGAGCTAAGTGTATTACAAATTATGGCTTCAATTAGGTTTACTGGCAGTGGACCAGGTACGTTGTGTGCCCTTAAACTACAAAGAGCCTCGGTCGGGCACTGTTTCTGTGAAGTTAAGACGTTAGAAAGGAAAAATGATAATGAATGAAACCTTTTATTTAGTGTTAACTACTGGTAAAACAGATGTATCCAGATGTACTGTACTACTCTAGGTCATACAAACTAAACACGCGCTGCTCTTCTTTACCAATAAATTCCAAACGCGTGCAGTAAACGGGTAAATCACAGTAACGACAGAGCGGTGGCTGTAGAAATGTCATTCCCACGTGTCACACAGCTCGAGAGCGCCGTCAATGAACTGGAATGCGGACAGTTTTCCTGTGTTGCAGTACAAAGGTACATTTACTGGTTTAAATCTAGTGACGGGGACACGACGGCTGATTGGAGCTCAACCGGTGACACCTATACCTTCCATCGGTGACAACGCAAAATATGTGCTGCTGAAAAGAGACCAGCAGTACAGGTAAAACCCAACAGGCGGAGAATCGTCACAGCCGAATGATCTGACTGACAACTGCTTTTATGGGTAATTTTTCTTTGAGCCGTCTGGGAACTGCTGTTTGACGACATGGCGCTAAACAAAGGCTTACGGAACAGCACGTCAAGATGTTCTGTAATATTCAGTCTCGCAACACTTAAGTCAATGCATGTCATAACTACTTCAACGTCACCTCAGCTCACTCATTTACAGTCGGTCTCCTGTAAACCACAGCGACCATGTAGGTTTTAAGCTGACTTCATATTATCCCTGTGAGATACAGTAAGAGATGCAATAAATATATGTATATATAAATAATTAAAACTATCTTTTTCATGTGCTTGCACATCATTCAAGACAAGACAAACTGGTTTTGCCTGTGTGTTCCCTCACTCTTCAGTTACTTCAGGAGCACAAAGGCAGCGAGCGAATAGAAAACTGAGTAGAAGACATGGACGTTCACAACAGATCCACAGCGGTCTGACGGGTCGATGGCCTCGCAAAATTAGAACATCAACACGCAACAGGATTATAGTCAGCAATCAGGACTGAGGCTAATAATCCTGGGTGCGACTGTGTGTTTAAACATGACTGCATCATGAAGCCACTCTTACGATGGCTCGACGAGAAGGTCCCTCCACCCTGGAATTCATTTAAGGTTGTGAGTTTGCTTAAGCAATTTAGCCACAATTTCCCATTAGTGACAACACACTTAAAATCGCCATTAATTTTTGTTTTTTTTATTGGCTAAAAACCTGCACAAGAATATGAGACTGGAGTCAATTCTGTGCTAAATGATTGGTGTTGTTTTTTTGTCACTCCCATTTTCACAGAAATAAAGCTGGAGTTGTCACACTTCTTTTCCAGTCCACGGGCGCGTCGGCACGTATTATTGCCACGTTAACACCGTCTCCAAAGCACATTAGGTGACCTAGGTGACCTACACACACACACACACACACACACACACACACACACACACACACACACACACACACACACACACACACACACACACACACACACACACACACACACACACACACACACACACACACACACACACACACACACACACACACACACACACACACACACACACACACACACACTAATAACCTTGAACAAAGCAGCCTTTAATGAATTTCAGCAAAGTCTGGCTTGGAAGAATGAAAGCCTTCCTTTATTCCACTAAGCAAGGTTAATGTCTAACACTCATACCCAAACACACACACACACGCACGCACACAGGTTATGTCAACAGACGGCCTGCTGCAGAAGCTGCCTTAGGACAAATACCCAGACAATAAAAGGCATAGAAACATGCACATAAATGTCTATATCTCGTGCTAAGTTCACACACACACACACACACACACACACACACACACACACACACACACACACACACACACACACACACACACACACACACACACACACACACACACACACACACACACACACACACACACACACACACACACACACACACACGCGCTGAGTGAAACTAAAACAGTGTGAGGAATGAGACCACCAAGGTCGGAGGCACATGAATGGGTGTCAGGATCCAATAAATGCAATGATGCTGACAGAATCAGCAGACGTTGCTTTTGAATGCTGCCTGAATGTAAAGAGCGACAGTGAGCCTGGGTCTTTGCTTTCGGAGCTTCCTCTTCGTCCGGAGTGTCACCGAGCGCCGTGGCCCGATGTCAAACCTGCCACTGTGTTTGTTTCCTCTTTCTCCCTCTCTCTCTCTCATGCATTAAGAGCGGTGTCCGATTCTGCCCCGCTCACAGTTCACAAAGCCTTGGCTGGGTCAAACTAAACAGCATGCGGGCAGGCACAGACACGCGGGACAGCATGACGTCACGAGAGCGAGACCCAGTCACACCAGCCAGCGCCTATTGTTACTGAGGCGTGTGGTTATGCAAAACAGCAGGTTCCTTACAGGACGACACAGCGTCAACTCAAAAGTATCTATTCAAACCCCACGTTAACTAATGACATCATGGCTATTGGCGAAAAAGCTGAATGAAGCTGCACAGGTTGCGTCGGTTCTGAGCAGGATGTTCTATCAACGGGTCCGTTCTCCTCTCGTTGGCCAGATGCCTGAGCCGTGTCCTCCACCAGCCTGGGACGGCACAGGCCAATATTGACAGGGCGGCGACTGCAGGCGGATAGCGTTACCCACGCTCGCCAGGCGGCGCCTGCTCCAGAGGTAAATGCCAGCGACGCGGGCCGGTGCTACAGTGCGTGACACGGGACCTTTAAGACACGCTAATGTGCTGTTATCACGTTTGAGGCCGCACGAATGTGCCGTCATCCTCACACCAACTACACATTATCACAGGCTGGAACCGCGGCACCAAGCAGGTTGGACCACAACACGTCCAATGCGTTTGTTGATCACCTGCACCGCCTGCTGACTGTCATCGCCCGACGAACAGAAGGGGGAGGGTTGAATGGAAGCAGAGTCCATAAGAACTGGATGATGTACAAGTAATCGTTGATGTAAACAGCACATGAGGCTGACACTCAACTGTGTCTGGAGATGGAACTGATGGAGATGGACTTAATCACTGCAGGGGCTGATTTATTATGTGATGGAGCCGTGTCATTAGAAAAACTCGGTTACATGTGATCCAGTAATATGTTTCTCATATGCTTCAACTATCGCCCACTACAAAAAGTTACATTGTAGTGTCTCTACAACGTTACCTGTTTGGATACAGAAAAGGGCGAAGGACAGAGGTGACACAGTGTATTACGTGGAGCTTGATGCGCTGAAACAATGGCTTAGGTTAACTGAGTGAAACACGACGAGCTGCGACAACCACTGCTATTACTGTTACTACCACTACTACTACCACTACTACCACTACTACTACTACGTCTCTTGTAATGCACCAGCCAAAGCAGAGCGGGCGCCTCCGTGTACGCCACCGTTCAGACCAGTCGCCGAACGGCCCCAACTGTCACGCGCCGAGCAAGTTTTCCGACCGCGAACAAGTGCGAGCGCTTCTCCGCAAACTGTGACTTACCTCTTCGCCGCAAAGTGCCTCGTGTGCCGCGAGTGTTAAGTTTGAGCCGCGGCTGAAGGCGGAGGACCGGCTTACAAAAGTATCTATAGAAGTCAAGTTGGGTTTAAGGAAGTGCTCAGTCGGCTGCGGTGGCGCTTTTCTGTGCGCCCGGCGCAGCTCTGCAGCTCTATAGCGGCGCGCGGCGCAGGGAACTGGGCGTGTGACGTCAACCAGGTGAATTCCCGTACAAGAACGCGCACACGCGCGCGCACAGAAGCGAGACTACGCTGTTGGGCTCTAGTCCTGGCGCACAAATAGAGCAGAGGATTATAGGAAAATACTTCTGAGCGTTTTTTTATTGGCCTGCGGGAACAGAAAGGGGACCAGTGTCACACACCGCGTTATGAGCATGACTGTGCATTACCGGAAGTCACTTTTATTGTATGACATCTTGACTTGACCCGCATCAGTGTATATCGCCAAACACACCAGTGTTGAAATGCAAAACATCGAAGTTTTGCTGTATCTAACAGTGACAACGTCAACGTAAAGCTCTAATGCACCTCGTCCGGTTTGGCTTTAATTCCACCTGCTCCACTCACTCCCCGCACTCTGCTATAGGTTGCGAAACCTGCATAAGCAGTTTCGTGGGCCGGTCCCCGTTTCTTCCACGCTGGCCCCGCCCACTTCACCTCCGAGCTCCCGCTCCTCCTCTGCTCCGCCAAAGCGCAGAAATGCACGTGGTGCTGAGTCATCAGTCAGCGCCTCCCACCAAAACTGCATGACTCTGCGAGAGAATAGGTCATTATAAACAAAACGTCCTGGAAGGCTATTTATAGCGCCCAAAAGTTGTTAAAATGACGTCAGCAGTAGGTGACTGAGCAACTCCACAGGACTTACCCAGTCACCAGAACAAAAGGAAACTTTCCATCACACCACAGTTGGACACAAACCTGTCACTTGGCCAGTATTTCTTTCTGATATTTTAAAGACCAATTTCTTGCTCTGGCTCATTATTATTAATTATTGATCATGTTAGCAGCAAGTATTTTAACACACAACCATAAAACCTCCAAGGTCTGTGACACGTGAGCACATTTCTTTCCACGTCCACCTCTTTCACTTCCTGTGAAAATCTGCTGAGCTGTGATGACCTCATGTTCATGTTCGCGCACCAACGGCTGTAAAATTCCACCTGCCAGAAGCACTTGTGTGTTTGATTCGTCACCTGCTCCTGACCTGTCTGTCTTTGCAGACGTCCAGTCCGTTTGTTCATCATTGTGATCGTTGTGCATCACCAGCGTCTGACTGACATACTGTCATGCAGGTTAAAGGGATGCACGGTGCATGCTGACGATCGGCTGCAGGAGCACAGGCGCGTAGACCGCTTGGACCGGCCTGTTGCTGAGTGTGTGCGTGCGTTACGCAACGCGACTGCAGGGAGAGCGACGGAGGCGCGAGCCAGCGTTTCGCCGCATGAAAGCACTGACTTCATCCCGGCTGTGAGAACTTGACTTGAGTCTGGGCCGGGGACCCAGACGGTTCCTGTTTGGACGTCCATGCCTGCCGTCCCAGCGATGCCAGGGCAAACATCAGCGTGAGTAATGGGAGGGAGGGAGGGAGGGAGGGGAAGACAAGCCCCCAAAAAGCAGAAATGCTCCTTTCACCGAGAGACGTGTCGCGCACTAAACCTGCCTTTCTGAGTCTGTCCTTTCTCCCTGACAGTGTTTTTCTCAGGTCGGGGGTCGAACACGACCCGATCCCATGGAGCTGGTGTTATCTGGAAGCACAGCAGTAGCTTGCTTTCCTGTTGCAGCCGCTGTTGAAGTGACTTTCCTCTCAGGGCCTGTTAAAAAACACTGGAGGCACAACTACTGTGATGTGTCTGCAGTGCAACACAACACTCAGCTTCAACACCAACAGGCCTTTTTATACATTATGTTGTGAAACATATAGTGAATGAATACTCTTTTATTTAATTATTAAGGGAGAAAACAAAAGCACTTCTGTTTAGAAGATCCTCTCTGACACTTTAACCATGTGTTTTACTCCTGGAAAGTGCTTCATGCCTTTTGCCTTTACAGCGCGAAGGCTCTGTGTCGAATGCCTCATCACACAGGAGGCATCAGTGTCTTATTCTGAATCATCGTTCGAACACAGGCCAGATGTCCAGATGAGTTTCATCATTGTTTCACTTTGCCTCCTGAATGTGAACGTTCCTTTTTGCCTCTGTGGGATTGTACATTAACGCAGGACCGGCACTGTGGTGAATTCCTGGCTGATTATTTTCCTCCTGGCTGTGAATCTGAAACGTTTCCAGCTTGAGAAAATGTCCTTCTACTATTTTTAGAGGTTCATTTCTTTCTTTCTGAAGTGACTGCAGAAATTGGAAGCTATTGATTCAGACACTCAGGGTGTTACTTAATCCCTTTCTCCAGCTCCCCATCACTAAAAGAAATGTTTTGGAAGTAGTGTTTTTTTATGTGTGTGTGTAAAACTGTGATAGAGTTTACGTTCCCATCACAGAAATGTATCAATGTATTTTATCTTTCAGGTGCTCTAAGGAAGATTCTCTCTCTCTTGTGTTACTTCGAGTATGTATTGGGTCACAGATACTCGTGGGATTGTGTATGTGGAGCAGCCTCAATCTGCTGCCTGCCTACTTTTTGACTGACACACAATCACTTCATCTTTATTCATCCGAGTTGATCTCTGTACCCAGTGACAGTGTCCAATGCTGGATTCATTCCCTTTATTCGCTGCATGGGCAGCTAATTAAACTGTCCAGTTTGTGTGAATCATCTCTATAAAACAGATGAAGCCACATTCTTTTCATTCTTCATTCAGTCTAGACCTGCTCTGGTTAACTTGCCGTCATTAATATTTCAGTAAGTGAAAAGAAATGGGCCAAAATGTTTTTTTTTTGCGCTGTTTCTTTGTCCTTAAATATTTATGCCAGCCACTGCTTAGCTGGCCGTGGCCGCTGCTGTTTGACTCGGTTGTTTTGGCACCGTGGAACAGTTAGAACAACTGATTAACCTACTGAAGGGACTTATGTTACCCTGCAGTCTGGCCAGCGTTAAGTCAGAATGAAAGAAGGTGCTACTTACAGTTTGTATTGGCACTAAATGGAAATATAAAGAGGAGTGATGTTCACATTATTCAAATTACGAACTAATTGTTATATTCAACCGAATAATAAATAACCCTAACACACCATGAACAAAACACACTAAAAGTCCTCACAAAGCACAAATGTTGACAAACAGCTTCCAGAAATAAAATGCATGTATTTAAAGTATTAAACCAATAACAGGTTTTTAATGTATAACTATTTAGCACATAACGGGACAAACAACCGGCACTTTTACACTATAACGCTGGTTTCATAACAGAGAAATGAAAGCGGAAGTCCGAGGATCTATATGACGTAGTGAGCTGCTGCCCCCTGCTGGGCCAAAGGAGCATAAACGGCGTTTACCACCAATGATGTGTTGTTGTTATCTATCACCCCAAGTGATGGTGGAAAACTATAAATCACAAGGAACAAAAATATTGTCCTTTCAAATAAGGTTTACTTGATATGTTTCTATATACATACAAATGTACAATACACTATAGGCAGTCCATCATAACACAACAGGCGTGGCACATAAGAAACAGGTATAAAAGCTGACAGTACTTAGTGAACAAATGTGTGGGACAGCTGCATTCAGAAGAGTAGATCAGGCCTTTACAGTCGGTTGATTATTATTTATTTTATTGATGTCTACAAGAGTAAAAAAAATGAAAAGTCCAGTGTCTTTCCTACGGCTGAAAACAAGTTTGGCTCAGTCGTCCAACTCTGAATAGTTACTGGTAGTTTGAGTTTGGTAAAGTGTGAATACATCCAGCAGTATATACAGCCGTAAAAAAGGCGTTCATAAAACTGCACAATAGTATATTCTTACATTACAGGACCGTAACTTAACTGTTGGAAATGCTAGAATATAAGAGTAGTTTCATTATTAGAGTCTCTTCTGGAGAAATGACAGTTGTACAGTACTGTGATAACACAAAGACAACTCAGGCACATTCGTCATCAATTACAAACTGCGCTAGAAGAAATCAAATGGCACTTCAGATGTGTAGAACAAAGACATTCTACTGGTTCCAAGACAAAGGTCTCATATTTCATTTCAGTATATGCAGCATTGTCTGCATACTTCACAATATGCACTATGGGTGTCAATGTCTTTTTGTGATGCTTTACAGCGTGGTGATTGGCTTAATAATCCGCTTAAAACCAGCAGAGCACACTTTGAAAGGCTGCACTTCAGTGATGGTCTGTGTAAAAAAAGGCAAAACAGAGGAAGTGAAATGTTCTTTCTCAGGCTCCAGCGGTTGATGTATTGAAGCTGCTCCTGTGGTCTGAGAGGTTCCATCCTCTCCATGTAGTAGCAGCCGTCAGATTTCTCCTCCCACCACTAAGTGGCAGCGTTGTCTTAGATTTGGATCGCGCTGGTGACGGGTTTGCCAGGTAATATGCCCCAAGAGCTCAGACATGACCACTTCTTGTGTTTTACTTCTGGTCTGAGCTCGGATGCTGCAGGTAGCTTTGTTGTGCTCCACCAAGGAGTCCTCCAGTTGTGTTCAGTTCACTGAGCAGGTGCTATAAAACGGTAGCTTCCTCCATCGCATTAACCCACCTGGAGCACAAACAGAAGGAGACAATGCGCCCTTCAACACAGTACTTGCTTTAGGTAGCGATGGTATAGGACTGTAAGGATGTGGGCGATCATCCAGCAAACACTCAAACTGACAATAGGGCCAAATGCATTATGGGAATTGAAGGATCCAGTAGTTTAAATCCTGATATTCATTCATCGTTCATGTATTACACAGCATCTTAAACATGAAACTCACTTGTTTCACTTACTCCTTGTTTTCCTGTTATAACGGTCTGTATATATGAATATTGTGCCTGATTCTGGACCTTTGGGAGCATTTGTGTAACATATATACGTATTATTTTTATTGAAAAAATGAAACATAATCTTCCTTCACTGTGGTTATTATTTAAAAACAATAATGTTTTACACACTTTTTCATGGAAAAGCAATTATTATAATATTAAGATTCAGTTGTAATCTTTTATATCGTTATGAACACACGTGTATTCATTAAAAGCCTTCAGTCAATTTCCACAGACATAAACACAGTTATAGCAACATTTTTCTGAAGCATCACATAGAAGAATGAATGAAATGCTAAAACAGACTAGCCACCGATCATGGTTAGGACTCAGCTCGCTCGCTGCTGCGGCTCCTGTTCCCGGGCCCTGGCGGGTCTGTTAATAGCCATCAGTGCTCACCTGCGTGCAGTGAGCTGATCGTCAGCCCTGAAGCTGTAGTAGAGCGTCTTCTTGTGGTACAGATGGAACACGTTGCCGTTCTCCTCGCCCTCCGCTTTCTCCGTCACTTTGACGGTGAAGCCCTGCAGAGGTAGACTCTCTGAAGCCACTTTGTCCTGAGGGCCAAAGAAGAGACACTCAGGCATGAGCTGAATACGCTAAATAAGCTTCTCTAGTCGCGCGGAAGAGTGTCATGCGTCAGGAGGAAGAAGAAAGAGAGAGCACAGAGAATCCCTTCATCGGTCGCCGTGACTGAGCGGAAGTGAGGAAGTAGAGAAAGCCTGCGAGGACCCGCTAACGTGACTACTGTAAGAGCGTGGGAGAACTCTGGGGCTGGCGTGGGAGACTCTGTGCCCCCTCACCTCACGCGCCGTGAAGGTGTAGAGCACCTTGTCTTTGAGGAGGAACCACAGCCGCTTCCACTTCCTCTTGCTCTTCTTCCGGCGCTGCAGGCTGCCGCTCATGGTGGAGCCGTCCACGCCGAGCGTCACCTGGCGGGAACGTTAAAAGGGAAAAGGGGGTCAAGGTCACGTGGAGAGCCTGGATGCGACTCTCTTTCTGTCTCTCTCTCTAGCGACGTGTGCTCCACCTGGTTGAGGGGGGAGGCGCTCTTCCTGCTCCGCCACAGACTCGGGGGCTGCAGGCTCTGGAAGACGGCGGAGAGGGGCCGAGCGGCCCGGTGGCCCCTGGGGCTGGAGCTCCCGCACGCCCCCGACACGCTGCCGCCTACACACAAACACAGGCGGCGGCGAGAGGAGGGTGAGGGAGGGTGAGCTAACGTGAACGGGGGGACGGAACCCTGAGGCTCACCTCTCTTCCGGAGCTCGGCGTAGCAGTGGTCGCACACCTTGGCCACGCGGTCCTTGAGGTACTTCAGCGGGTGTCTGTTCCTGGAGCAGGCGCGGCACACCACCTAGCGACACACACGGGGGCGACAGAGGCGCTTTACAACAACGCACACGCGCACACAACAGGCGGTCTGCAGCGTTCAGAGCGATGCCGGCGGCGCCACCTTGCCGCAGGCGTTGCAGTGGTGTCGTCTGAGCGTCAGGCTGAAGTCAGAGGTGCAGTTCATGCACATCGTCGCGTGGGAAATGGGCACCAGCACCGGAGCAGCTTCCCCCAGGGCCATCCACAGCTTCTCACGGGCCTGAGGGGCCAAGAGGCAGAGGATTTTTGCAGCAGTCACGATAAAGTCTTGTCAGCTACCATAAACATGTTTTTAATATTAGGAGAGTTCCTCTGGCCTCCACACGTCTACGAGTGGTTTCTAGTAGATAAAGTGAACTAAGATAATGTTTCTTCTTAGACAAAGACACTTTGTTTTCATAGGGTGTAGCGTGTTATTTTTCCTACATCACTACAGGGTCCACCAAATGTACACAGTCCTGCCGCGTGGTCTGCTATGGCTCGGCTCAGCGTGTGGAACCAGTCCTCCCGTTCTCCGACCGAGCTGAGGACACAGACACAGACAGTCTCAACCGACGGAGACGGAGGCGTCTGTGAAGACGTCTGGGAGGACGTCTGCGAGGACGTCTGTGGAACGGAGCTCACCCGGCAGAAAGCGTGATGGTGATGTCACACACTTCGATCCGGAGGCAGTTCAGGACGTCGTCCAGGGCGGGTTTGCTCACCTGCGTGTGGGGTGCGAGAACAGCCAGCGCTCAGGTCCCAAACGAAGGGAAGCCATGTTTACAGAGAGGTGGAGAGAGAGTCAACGTACCTTCATCCCCGACAGAGCGAGCGTGTTCTTGAGCCTGTATTTCCCATCCTGCTGCGGGTACGTGTACAGCATGATATCATTCATCTAGTGAAGAACACACAGTTATCATTAGTTCAAAATAAGAGCAGCTGAAAAAAAAGTGATGTGACAACAGTTTTATTTTGATCCAGCTGTGACCCACAACCACAAGGTGGTGGTGCTCCCTTAAGGAAGTGCCTCATTGTTTTTCTCCTTTAAGTCAACTTTGCTTCCTTTCACACATTTTTATCCTGTCTGTTCCCACATACGCCAGAAACACTACTGTAAAGAAAGTGTTTGTTTGCTGCTCAGACTAAACATATTGTGGTCCCGCGAGCGCCCCGAGATTCCATTGTGCTATGAGAAGCATTTCATTTCTTCCCACACAAAAGGGATGACATCATTTGGTCACACCTAATGTGTGCTCTAAACATCCGCTGGGGCTGTGAAGGCAGCATCCAGGAATTCTCCACCCTGCCCCGGGGCCCGTGGGCCTCCCCTCTCCCCACCGGGCCAGCGCTGGGGCGGAACCGGCCACCTTCGCCACGACAACAAACACAAACAGCTGCAGCCGCGGGTTCTCTGGCTGGAGGCTGAGCTGGAGGATGGAGCCCTGGGCTGCAGCTCGCCTGCTCATTGGTCCAAAGGCCCGACCGTGTGCCAGCGGACTTCAAAAGCAACGTGTCAGGATGAGGCGCGAGCTGCCGTCGGGGACCTCCTCCCGCCGCTGGGATGAGCGATGGCTTTCATCTTTACCGCCGCTCTCGTTCTGTTTCCTTAAGAGCCCGTAAAGGTCACATGACCCATTGACGCCATCCATTTCAAAGGAGCAAACAGATATATAAGGTTGAAAGTTCCAACCTCCAACCGCAGTGATGTTTATTAAGACAGAATAAATAAATAACTCCACACTAAATGTTGGTATCTGGATAAATCATAGGTCTCTGTATGTGATGCAAGCATCCCATTAAACACCAGTGACTGCATAGGGACTATCTGGCGGCGTGTTTGTGTACCAGCACCACCCGTCCTCCTCCTCCACCTCCTCCTCCCTGCATTCTACACGGTGTCTGGCCTTCACTCTGCTGACAGTCCCCTCCCAATACACAGGAAGCCAGCATCCAGTGACCCACACCAAACATCCTGAAAGGAAGTCGGGCCCTGGAAAACAAGTCCTGAAAGGGGGGAGAGGGGGAGGGGGGGTGGAGAGGGAGGCCCGAGCTGGACGGGCGCGGTGCTTCAGTATGCGGAGGCCTAGCGGCCTTGGCCTCCACTTCACCCGCCCCGCAGACCGACCGCCGCCCAGCGCGAGCGTGCTCCAATCACATAAAGAGCAACGGGTCCGGTGTTGATGCTAAGCTAAACTAGCCGCCTTTTAAAACCCAAGAAGTGAGGCTTAAGAGCTTTAGAATCTCAGATTACGCGTGGTGTGACTGTGTTACGGTCACAGTGAAAAAGGGCCGTGTTACCAGAAACAGGTGTCGGGGCTGTCTGCTCTTCTTGGAGACCTTCATGAGAGTTCCCTCTTTGACGAACATCTGCCCGGATGAGAGGACACAGAACAGCGCGTGAGGCTATCTACTCCCTGCTTGCATTACCTCTGGGCTCCAGGACCAGCAGGCGCTCACCCTCCCGGGCTTCAGAAGGTCCCTCCTGCCTCTCACGCTGTACTCTATGTGGACCAGACGCAGCAGGTTCTCCTGCGGGGGAGGGGGCACAAAGAAGGGGGGGGGGGGTCATCCAGTGATGGACGCAAAACGAGAGACACAATGAAATGCTGCAAACACAACAGTGGAGGTTAGAGACGGGGTCTGTCATCCGATCATCAGCCCATCGGAGGCACGGGGGATGCTGAGGGGGGGGCAGCGGGGGGCGGTCTGTGGACCGGAGCGCCTCTATGAAATGCACATGTTTGACTAAGTCGTGCACACTGCTCTCTTTGTAACGACGCACTGGGGACTTCCTGATGACATCACCCTCTCTCGCCCCTAGCGTTAACACAGAGGAGCGGGCCTCTCCTTGGCTCCGGCCCACGCTTCAGAAGAGGGGTCCGGGAGCGGCAGCGCATCGTGTGTCCGGCTCCGTCGCACTGAACCCGCTCGTCCGGCGCCAAGCGCGACACAAAGGCCACAACAGCGGCGGCGCGGCGCGGGGCCGGGACGGGCGTACGAGCACAGCGCTCGGGCTGTGCCTCCAGAGCACACTCACCCCCTGCTTCAGACGGTCGTTGGCCCGGTCCGCCACCTCAGAGACGATCACCAAGGCAGCTGCAGCGCAAACAAAGAAACAAAGAGATGGGGTTTTGGTGCAAACGGGTTCAATGAAGACCAGAGGATCTGCAGCGCGTGCGTGTCCTCACCTTGCGTGTCCTCGTACTCCTTGGAGTCGGGGGACAGGTTGTTCAGGTAATCTGGGGGCGGCGCAAAAACAAAGAGTCATGATTACTTCATGTCAGAAGGCCTCACACACTGAGCAGCTCCATCTGCATCCTTCTCGCCCCTGCTTAATACTAACACCATAAAAACCACTACTTGTCCACTCCATGAACGAGTTACAAGTGTTATTACCTGTGAGCAGCATCCGATACTGAAGCACTCTCACTATGACCTGCAGCAGCTGGTGTTTAAGTGGGATCTCAGCTTCTTCTGGGCCCCGTTTCTGTCCACACATGCATAGAAGCAATAGTTTCAATCATGTTAAGAAACTGTTTAAAACGTTGGAATACTATGAAGCCAGACGTACAGTAAACACATAAAAATGTTGGCTCCTATCCTCCAATCCTATATTAAAAGTTTAAATAAAATCAAATATAAAAATATATTTTATTAGTAGAATTCAATTTCATGCACCACGGACATGAATCATATCTGCTGAACATAATTGGAGGAAGATAATCCCATTCATCTCCTCAGACACAGACCCTCTGTGTCCCTGAAGCAAAAGCTTTGTGTTCTCAATGAGACAAAACACGTACACTTCTGTGGGTCAAGGTCACAAGACGACACCGTCGGACAGGGAGACCTTCACACATTTTGCCATCAGATAGATCACCCCTGAACAGCTCCCATTCTCCTTCCCAGAGTCATTTGCAGGTGAAAGGCGGACAAAATTGGCGCAATCAAAGAGAGCTTTAGAAAATCAATCAAGCTCTAATTGTCCCTGACAGGTATTCATGACCTGAGCGTCAGAGGAGCAACAGGGCCAATGGGCACACACACACACACACACACACACACACACACACACACACACACACACACACACACACACACACACACACACACACACACACACACACACACACACACACACACACAGAGTCTGTTTTAATCCAATGAAGTCCTCTCCTTTATTACAGGAGAACTGATAGCACCCTGCGGGAAGCAGCATCTTTATCTTATTGTGCAGCACAGTCACCCAGTTCATCTCATCTTAGATACACACACACACACACACACGTCTCCACACACAGATGTTTGTCTGGTGAGGAGATAATACTGAATAAACCTGGACATGGGGTGAAGATGGCGGGGGCTAATTAAGCACAGTAATAAATGCAAAAAATAAATAAAAGTAAAGAGCTGAGCCCCCCCCACACACACACACCATCAACACAATCCAAGCCTGCTCCCTCACAATCATGACCCGTCAAGGACAATAACAAGCAGCTCTTCATTTTGAAACCAGCTTGACTTCTGAACAGCCGCTTGTCTCCAGTGCTGCCTGTGAATTGTCATCCAATTGACATTTGTGCGGCGGAGGAGGCTTTCCAGCCACGGTAATTAGCGCGTGGATTGCCTGCTTGAGTGACCCGAACGGAGGAGGAACGGAGCTTTGCCAGAGCGACGCCTCGTGCTGGGAGGCGCGCACACAAACAAACGCGCCTTCAGACGCGGCCAGCTGATTTGCGGCCGCACGCGCGCACAGCTGATCTAATTGGGGAGTTGTAAAGGAGGCTGCTTCTCTAATTAGCTTCTGTGCGCCTCATTGCCCAGCTGCCTTTACAAGGAGCTCGCTCCATTGCTCTCCCCCTCTGTCGCTCTCCGTCCACCTGCTGCGCGGCCTCCTCCGCTCCTACTGGGATTCTTGCACAAGAGTAAACACGCAGCCTTTTGCACAAGCTCAGGCCACGGCGTGAATATAAAGCTGAGCTCTGGGAAGATGCCTCACGGAGCTAGTTCCACAACATGTACCCTCGAAACAATCTGAAACAAACACACACACACACACACACACACACACACACACACACACACACACACACACACACACACACACACCACGGTCAATGTTTATAGATGGTGTGGTAAGTGGCTGGGGAGAAGAGGCTTTAATCCTGTAAAGGTCCAGGTTTGATCTGATCAGGCTCTGTGGCTACTTCATCACTGTCATCACCACATCCACAATGAAATTACTACCACTTTCACCGCCAGACTTTGGCTTGGAGGGTGGAGAGAGGGAGCGTGTAGGATATGGAGGTGTTGAGAGACGTTAGGTTTAAACCAAATGGCTGCAGTAAAAATACATTATGAATTTTTGAACCTTAAGCTTTGTCTGTAATGTTACACAACCCCTGTGTCATAAATAGGAGGGCTACATATAGCGCATCCTGTGAGCCGTGCATATGTGCATGCTTTCATTACAGAGCTGGTGACTCCCAAAGCAGTGCTCAGACACACAACACGGTGCACATGGCCCCAGACACAGAACCCAGGTTACAGGCTATATGCACTAAGGGAAATGTAAAGAGGTGAAGATGCCACTGGATGGAGGAAAAGGTTATTAAAAAACGCCTCTGGGTGTTAATTACACAGGCGTGAAGTTGAATCAAAGTTTAAAGATGTCAAGTCATCTTGTCAGAGCAACATGAAATTGGCTCAATTCTTATTTAAACCATGTTTTTTCAGACTAATAATTGAATTTATTATTTAATATTATACACAAACTAATACAGTACAATTTTACTGAAGGTACAAATGGCTTGTATATGATGGGGGATAAAGAACAGCTTTGACCCATTCAAAATTTAAGCATTTTAAGTTATTTCGATTTTTTTCCCTTAGACGTCCCTCCATCCTTTACCCATTTCAGCTATTAACATACCATTTACATTCCATATGTATATTTATGGCTCTTTACATGTATAATATTCATGAGCACTTGCCCTGTTTGACTGGAGGCGTGGCAGATTCACCCAGTCAGGGGAAACTCAGCCTAATGAATAACACATATCCTCTGATGCTCCCATTAATAGTGGCTGCAGGAGATGTGATTTAGTTCATATGGCGATCAATCAACTTCAATTAGAACTTGATTGTAAAGGGCACAACCTGCTTAATTGAGATTTCAGTAGTGAAATTTTACAGCAGTGAGATAGTGTTTTTCAAAATAAAGTTAGTTCTTTGCATTCCCTTATGCAAATAGAGAAATGGTGTCCTTTAGCTGTGCCCCTTCAAAGCTGACTGGACATCTGCCACTATTTATTGTTGCTTTTCACCAAAGCAGCTGTTCAATAAGGCCAAAAGAAACAAGAACACTTATAACTTGTAACACTGGCCAAGATTATTGAGGATTCAATTTCTGTCTGACATGAGAGAACAAACTCAAAGACACTAAGAGTCATTGTTTACTGGATGTGGCAACAGCTTCGAGTCGTCATCCTTCACCTCGTCCCCCTTTCAGTTACATCAGTACCACTGAACTCTGGCAGGGTTTTCTTGGAAGGGGCAGCTGCTGTTGAATATTCATGAGCGGAGACAGTTGGTGCCTTGTCTGGTCGCGTTTCTTGTCAAACCACAAACGCCTGGAACCATTGTGTCGTCCACTCAGCGAATCAAAGTACAACATGGATCTGATCATGAGTGACTTTACAAAAAAGATTTAACTCAATTTGTATTAAACTACAAATGGATAACGTGAAACTAAATTACCAGTCATGCTGTGTGTATAGATTATATAAGTCCAAAGACGATTAAATGGGAAACATGTTGCTGCATCTCTGTGATTAAATAATCTGCTTTTAATTTAAAAGTCATCGATTTCTTCTTACCAGCTGGGCTGTATACGTTTCTACTCAGCATGATGATAAAGACACTTATGAGTTTGTGGAACACTGCAAAACTTCTTTTTCTAACAGAATTTCTTCAGCTCCTCAGAGAATATCTGGGATGAAGAGGTTTGTGCTGGACAAGGAACGAAGCGGTCCAATTTGCCGCTGAGTGGCTGTAAAATATGTGAGTTTTAAAAGAAAGGTCAGTCCTGTGGAGGCTGAGAAAGGCCTTCGCCTCCCTGCGGATGTGAAGCAACCAAAATACAAGTTGATAGCTGCTGACTGGCTGCCAGCAAATCTGATCTCTGCAAAAACACCCAGAAACTTTTTCTTCACCTCTAAAAACTTGGAAGGTTCGTCTAAAACGTACTCATGTGACCAAAGGCTATTGGAACTTCAGTTCTGCTTTACCTCAAATCTCCTGACGACGTCTGCGATGGCCTGGTTGCTTCTGCAGCTCTCCTCCAGTAAGCACATGCTACGATCATACTCTGAGATGTAGGTGTCAAACACACCGAAGTCCTCGCGACGGGAGAGGATCACATCGACCATCCTGGGGCTTTCCTCCCTTCACCATCACGAGAAAATACAAAACCGCATACATCCTCTGTTAATAGTTGGGTATCTACCCGTGAACGGCAGATTTCAGGATATGATGCTAAGCTAACGTGACTTTCAGAGTAGTGACTAGCTCAGCTCGCATTGATCAGGCTGATTTTATATTTCTTTATGAAATCAAAGACTGGGGCATGTCTTCAAATGAGTCAAACACATTGGATTACGTTCTTTGTGAATGTGTCCTTACCACTGACTGATGCGCTCCTCCAGCTCAGCGAGGAGGCTGCTGTGGAGGGTGTAGACCTGTGGGAGCGCCCCCAAAATCTCCCCCAGCCTCTGCTCCTCCAGCACCTGCTCGCCTCCCTCGCCCTCCGTCCCAGTCGCTGCCGACCTGAAGTCCTGCGCGAGGCAGAGAGAACTGGATTACTGCATGAGACGGCGAAGGCAGGAAGGTGGGAAAGCAGGAGAAATGAAAGGCAGGACTGTGGAATGAAGAGGGGCCGAAATATGGAAGGAAGGAAGGTCAAATCCTCATAAACATCCTTCCTGTCACCCTCTCTTCATATCACCTCGTTACTTTGGGCTCCGTCCAGGCATCCAGGAAAGGCGGCGCTGCTCGCAGAGAGTTACGCGCCAGGTGTTGCCGCACGCTGACCTTGGTGCTCAATGACACAATGCTGTGTTTGAGTTTTCAGCAGACGGGAACCCAAAATTCGCTGGTGCACGGGGATTTTAAGGCCGTGGACGCGGCGGAGCGTGCATAAAGTGTGTACAGAGGTGCATTCATAGCTGCTGTGGTGAGTTAATGTGAGGGTGCAAAGCAGAGAAGAGGGCATTCATCTGCTCATCAATAACAAAGACGATGAGTGTTTGTGTTTGTGTGTGTGTGCGTGCGTGCGTGTGTCACTGGAAGGTTTGCCCTGTGCCTTTAAAAATATTCCCAAAGGGCTCAGAAACTGTACTACTACTGTACCAAGCCTGTGTGTGACTGTGAGGGATAAGAGTCTAGAGCCAATAAACTTCAGTTGGGGGAAAAGTGCAGGCATAAAACAAACGATGTTCCCAGCTGGATCCGAGATAATGTGGTGACACCGGCTGCGCCAGAACACGCCGTTCATCACGCATACAAGATTGGGTATGAGTTAACATTAGTCACGTCTAGTAGCGGGTCCAACAGCTTTGCTCCACTCTTTCCACCACACACACACACACACACACACACACACACACACACACACACACACACACACACACACACACACACACACACACACACACTATGCCTGTTTATCTAACGTGGGTCAGGTCAAACAGTAGCAGTCTCATCTCAGCACAGGGTCAGAGCTCAGGGACTACAACATGGATCCCTCTCCACCTAATGCTGCCACTGGTCTGCATCAAACAGCCACTAACATCGTGTTGAATCA
Organism: Betta splendens; assembly: GCF_900634795.4. Taxonomy (NCBI): domain Eukaryota; kingdom Metazoa; phylum Chordata; class Actinopteri; order Anabantiformes; family Osphronemidae; genus Betta; species Betta splendens. The sequence continues at coordinate 876,481 of NC_040885.2, read as the reverse complement.
TCGTTCAAAGAATGATAATGCTGTACATTTGCATTATGCATCAGTGGGAGGAACAAACCTTCAGCGTCACCCTTGAACAACAGCAGGAAGATTCAATTAGGTTAGTTTAGGCTTGTGTTAGAAATGAGTGCGAGCGTGAACTACCCACGCATATAACCTGCCGCGCACGTGTCTGTACTCTGGCAGCGGCTAATCAGCCTGATTGACTAACATGATGAGATTGCAGGGTTATGACCATTAGGGAGGTCCGCTGTCTGGTATTTGCATTCATTTCTATTTAATAGCATTAAATTGTGCTTCACACAGGCGGCTGCTTGTGGCTCCCCCTCAGGGGACGCGCCGGAGACATTCCACGTACGACCTTATTCAAGGTTACACAACACAGGGTGACGAATGAGCTCCTCTGGGTTCAACGTCTCTACCTGTCAGGCCGCCGCCGCCCTAACAGCAGTTCTTCCATTCTGCTCTATAAAATGTTGTTATTGTTTTTAATCAAAATGCAACATTGGCTGAAAATCCTAAAATGTCCATAGATTGAAAGTTGAGGTTCCTTGACCTAACACTGCAACAGTCTTATTTTGAGGCACCGACCTCTGAAGGCCCATCTTTATTTTGTGTTATCTGTCCTATCATGACTAGTTTAGCAACCCTACTACGGTAGTCACCTCCACTTTTCTCATACCAAACATCCAGTATCACACATAAAATGCCTCGCAAGCCTTTTGTGACCTTTAAGTGGCAAATTGCCGACCGGGTTGTATGTAAAGTACACGAGGACAGCAGCAATAGGAGCCTGGTGTGTGTGTGTGTGTGTGTGCGCGCGTGTGTGTACGCTGCGTCATCTTACAACTGACCACACCAGAGTACATGTCAAATTTGTCAGCGGCAGGAAGTAGATCCCGCTGCAACAACATTGATAAACCGGAGCAGAGCCCATTTGCACGGGGGGAGGAGGAGAAGATGGAGACAGAGACTGGGGAGCAGACACAAAGGATGTGATGCTATCAGCAGCTTTTCAGGAGGGTTTAAAGGGCCTTGAAGGGTTTCAAGCGAATGTGACACGTTAGGAAAATGGCAGCGCGGGTTTTCCTACCTCCTGGAGGTGCTTGAGGGCGTTGACGTGTCTGTAAATCAGAGAGGAGGCACACGTACAGTAAGGTGTGAAACAATGTTTAATAAAAAACAAAATGTACGAGCGCAAACACTCACAGCCTCTCGGAGTCGACGAGCTCTTTGGCCACGTAGAAGGCGCGGGATCGCCCATCAATCTGCGCGACAGGGGAGAGAACGGGACAGCGGGAGATGAATGAGCACGGCTAATGTTTGAAGGGTCTCCGTGGGCACTTAACATTAATAGCGACATCTACGCGGCTGCCAAGAAAACCGGGGAAAAAGCAAATTTGCTTTCTTTTCCCTTTTTTTTCAGATTTCGGCCGTCAAAATATGACTGATTATTTCATTACAACGCACACAGACGCGAGACTCGAGACTCGACGCGAGAATACGGGACTTTTAAATTCAGATGCATTATGTATGAGGGTGTGTGTGTGTGTGTGTGTGTGTGGTGTGTGTGTGTGTGTGTGTGTGTGTGTGTGTGTGTGTGTGTGTGTGTGTGTGTGTGAGTGTGTGTGTGTGCTGCCCATTGATTTAGAGGCTAATCACAAGCTCCCACAAAACATCGAAGTCATAGGTTTATGGGCAAAACTGTTATTTTTTCCTTCACTACTGTATGTGGGTCATTTCACTTATCCTCATTTCCTCATACTAAGAACAAAACTGCCATTAAATACCGCAGTCCTATCTGGTATTTTGCCTTAATTTATGTACTTTTTCCCCTCGGATGAAGAAGAAAACATGCTTCCTGTGTGTGGTCACGTGACGCTACAAGGCTCGCGGTATCATTGTGGCGGCAGCCGGACGGGTGGGGACCATCTGAGCTACTGTAAAATGGCCGCCTTGCACCGTCCAGACGTCTGGCGAGTTTGAGCCATCACAGCCGCCGATCACAACAAAAACACTGGATTCGCTCCTATTCTCTGACTACACGCCGTTTGCGTTGGCTCTCTGTCGGCCTCGCCACAAACAGGGCCCTCGCAGCATCCTGACGTTCTGCTTCCATGTATCACCTGTGGGTCGTAACCCTGCTCTGCCGCGCCCTCCTCCTCCTCGGAGGTACGGCCGTGGTCCTCGTCCGCCGACAGCCCAGCAGAGACTGGGTTTACTGGGAAAGGCTCAGTGTAGGCACTGTGGAACAAGCAAAAGACAGTGAGAACAACAGAAAAGTAGTATTTGATGCAACAATAGGTTTTACATTGTGACCTGTTCAATATCTGTCCTGAATCATAAATGACACTCAGCACTTTCAAGGTGATGCATGCACCTTATAGCACACTTACACATCATGTACTATTTTAGCTGCAGCTTAGTCTCTACAGTCTCTACACACTAAGCAATATTCCAAGTCCCAAGTGTAAATATATGTTTTCGTTTCCTTTCCTCTGTGTGTCTCTGAACATTTCTACTCTTCGAACTGAATTCTCCAGAGGCAACCTGTAATCCCTTCCATGATGCCTCCTTCTCACAGATGGCAGATGTGTGTGTGTGTGTGTGTGTGTGTGTGCACTATTAATCTCTTTGTGCAGCTGTACCTGTGGGGCCCTGCGGTACGTCATGTCACATGTAATCCCTTTAAATGTTACTTGTGCTAAGTACTAATTTCCTGTGGCCCATTAAGATTCAGAGAATATTTGATATGTTTCACATACGTGCTGCATGGACTTAAATATGATGAAAAAAAAGATCCACCTAATCTGTATAACAACGCAGATTTGACACATTTCCCTTCTAGAAGAGACTGGTTTTCTGATCTTATCATGAATGTTTGGCTGGATATCAAATTGATATCTTTTGATATTTTGAAATTTAAAGATGTCACGTGATGCTGTGTTAGGTGGTGAAACACACCAAACAACCAGAAACAGAATAATGAACAAATAATTTCTTTCCCAGTAAAATAACCTCTGATTCATATAAACTGCCTTATGACGATTTGTCCTAATAACTGCTGTGTTCACTACTGTTAGAAGATTAGACGTTAACTGAGATAACTGCTGATGAATCCATACACCACACACACACACACACACACACACACACACACACACACACACACACACACACACACACACACACACACACACACACACACACACACTCACACACACAAAGTGGGTGGGCTTAAGGCAGCACCTAGGGGCCATTACTCATTGTTGACCCTAGTGTAGACAGGTCAACCTGATCGAATGTTTGGGAAGGAAAGAAAGCTGCAGGGATGGACCTTCACTGAACTTATTCTTAAGCTATAATTGACTGTACCAGGGAGGAGAATTACTTCATATGTCCCAGTCTGAGCAGGGGATTCGCACCTTGACACGTTCGCCCTTGACCATCAAAAGCCAGAGGCACTGCAGGAGCGTGTCACCAAATTATAATCAGTTTCACAAAAGCCTAAAAAAACGACTAAAAATAGCTGAATTCCAACAATGTATTGACTGAAGAAGAAACATTTTTTTTATTTTTAAAGTTTGTTGTTGAGTCTCTTTGTTTCTGTACCACAATAAAACATTAGGCCCATTGAAGAGACTATTAGGACAATGCTGCTATTCCAGACACGTGTCAAACGCGGCGAAGAAATAGTCCGTCAGTTGCCTGTGAATTTGATGACGCTTGAAATATGTTACTCAATTGAGCTGAACATTGAATATTAAAACACATATTAGTAGCGATCAGACAGGTTTTTGCCGCGTATAATGGCGCTATTATAGGACGTAAGAGCAGCTGAACAGGACCATTATCCTGCTAACTATCGAAAACTGGGAAAACGATGTGGGGAATAAAAGACTGGGCGCACGCTTAATTGTTGGATTCCTTAAATGTAGCCTCAAGGTATGAGCTGCTTCACTTGTGACAGCGTGTGACTGTACTGTACAGAAAGACAATACTACCACTAATAATGCCTCTGGAAGCATTTTTGCCTGGAGCAACAAGAACAACAGACCTCGCATTCCTGGCCCGACCACACCTCATCTTGTTGTTCAAGGAAGAGTCTGGAGGCCTCCACCCCATCGCCCATCGTGACCCCCTTCCTCCCCGTTCTCCCCCGGCCTCCCGTCTGTCCTCCCCCACGCCTCCACCTCTTTGCCTCCCGCTGGAGCCCTGCCTCGTCCTGCATTTCCTGTAAACAGACTGGTGGGAAGCTCCAAGGCTGGACGCTTCCTCCCTGGGGCGACCTGGCAATGGCCTGAGAGGGCCCTGGCACCACGGCCGCCGAGCCAGAAACACGCCCTGCCCACCGCCTCGCCACACGGCCGCCACCCAGTTCAACAATGTGACTTAACACGGCTCCCTCCTCACTACTCAACGCTAACATAACAGAGGGTGGAGGAGTTGTTCCAGAGGCTGCAGGGCACGACCATCGTTCTGAGGAGGTTCGTGTTGAACAGGCTGCAAACCCATTCACTGCTCTACAGTATGTATAGAGGGTAAACAACACATCTACATTACTACATGCAGCTACTTAATGTTGACACACAGAATGCTTAATGGTCGCTGGGCTGGGTGTAGTTATAAATCATGGGCTTTTCTTTGCTAAAAAAAGCCTTTAAAACTCATTTGTTGCAGCTCAGTCACTCGTCCAGGACGATTCTGCTGAGTGCAGCAAGCTCAGCAGGAGCTTCGTCTTTGATAAAGTAGCACAGCTGTAACTTAGTGTGCACGCAGTAACAAACGCACACCTTCAGCTTGGGATGAGTCATTAGCGCACCTCCGTTTTTTTCATTCCCCTCTTTGCTTAGCCCACGTGTTTGTGTTGAAGCGGCGTCTGAATGGCGCTATACAACATTCACACACACAAGGCAGCGTTGTGGGTTCTCGCAGAGTTGCGCGTCTGTTGCCGTGGGCACAGTTCTTTTGTGGGCAAGAGCTCTGGGGCCGTTCAGTCGTTTCCCCTCACCACAAAAATCCCCAGACAGGTTCTTTCGCTTCAATGCGAGCGGTGCGAGACATCGAGCCAACACATCAATGGCGTCTCCAGGAGAAACACGCGCGCTCACTGAGGAAGCGTTGTCTAGGAAATGTTTAAATTAGTTACATTAAGATTAACAGTGGGGAAAATCACGACACTGCTGCAGAAAATGAACCACGGCGATAAGAGTTCAGTCGATGAACGTTGAGGTGAACCTGTTAGCTTGTAAGCGCTACCTTTAACCATTTGATTTGTCCAATTAAATCAGCTACAACACAAATAGTAAAGCAAGAAAAAACTGAAGCAGAGGTTTATCTCTGTGTTTAACAGGGCTGTTGTAATGGTCCATCTCTCAGACTACGCATCAAACACTGCACTCTTATTGAGGGAGAGGGAGGAGCGTGGCCCCGTAGCGGCTGGAGCTGTGGCACAGACTGGGGGGTAATTTGCTGCCCACTGACCACAACGATCCCTCACTCTATCGCACACTGCACCAAACCTGGCAACCGCTCAAGGGTCCAATGAAGGAGGGCCGCCTGGGAGGGAGCTACTTTAATAAAAGCGCTCCTAAACTTAACCGTAAGTGTCAGGTACAGGAGAGCAATTACAGCAGCACCGCTCCCGCTCCCTTTCTCCTGTTCTTACCTCCCCCTCCCCCCATTCCTCACGTTATCACTTTACTCTTTTCCTGCTCTTTCGCTCCTTCATTTCACACCCCCTCCCTCCCCTTTGCTTTTTCACCTTTTCCCCATCTTCTCTGCTTTCTCGCGTCAAGGCAACTCCCCCACGTTTTTCCACTTTTAATTGCAGACCATTATATCTGAATAACCAGTTCTCAGTCAGCTACCCCACAGTCATTAACCATTCTATCGCCTCTGACTTGCAAAGGAGGCAGCGGCGCCCACCAGATGTGACCTCTAAATCTACCAAATGAAAACCAGGAGTCAGCTCTCCCACTAGTATTGTCTGTCTTACCAAAGCCAGTGATGCCTCACGCGTCAGGCTGCTCTGTTCTCCTTGAAAAATACTCTACAAGCAATAACTGGCACTGTTTATTAATATCAATCAGCTACTCAGAGGAAAACCAGGAGAGCAGGCGTTTCAGTGCAAATAGAGATAAGGTAAGGTTTACTGTACCTTTCGGTGTCTGCTTTCACTGCCTGGGGTTTGGTGTCGATCCCAGAAAAACTGTTCATGTCCACGTAGCCATCGTTTTCATTACAGGAAACACTCGTGTGGCTTGGATCCTCAAAGAACTCAGTAACAGTGTGGGATCTGGTGGGTCTGCCTGGGATCTGGATGTTCTCGTAATCGGAACTCATGGCTGGGATGTTTTCGTAGTCTGACGTGTCTGCACTGGGGAAGGAGATGGAGCGAGGCTTGGTCATGGGCAGCGGCATGGCAGTGCGTCGAGAGCGCTCCTCAAAGGACTCCACCCTGGAGACGCCCCTGCCGTACGCTTTGGGGTTGTCCTTCCTTCTCTGGTGGTCTTTGTAGAGGACGAAGGTCGACGGCAAGTCTGTGGGCCGCTGCTGGGGGTTCACCATGTGGGACTGGAGCTGAGGAGAGCTGCCGGTGCTTCTGCGATCCAGCTCTATGACTCTGACGGGGCCGTGGTGGCTGGACTCGGAGGAAGAACGCGAAGAGCGAACGCTCCCGTCGCTAAAACCTTTGGATTCAGGCTTCCTCTTGAACTTGAGCGCCAGGAAGCGCTTGAAGGAAGATTTCTTCTTCTTGGGAAGGTCACTGGGTTCATGCTGGATCAGGAGAGACGGCGAACTCTTGGTGACTGGCCTTTTAGTGATGCATGCCAGCTCAAAGGGAGGTGGAATCTCCACCAGTGACGTGGGCGTAGAAACACCACTGGATGACTGATGACTACGCTGGGAGAAACTTCCAGACGAGGTGATGACACATGGGAGTGAAAGGTTGTCATCTCTCCTCCTCATCCTGAGAGACTGGCCCGTCTCTGCGGGGGCGGTTAAGGACAGTTCTGGGCCTTCTGCAGACCGAGAATACAACATGAAGCGACGAGACTTGGTGGAGGGGATCAGACAGTTGACACCAGGCTGCTGGGAACTGATGACAGGGTCATCGTTCATCTTCTCTAAGGCCACGGTGCAATAGTCATGAGTCAAGTACTCTGTGCCCGTCTCCTCGGGTACAGTCTCCGGCACATAACCTGGAACTTTCCCAGAATAAGAGCGTGACCGGGTGACGATACTTTTTCTGTCCAGCGTGACGAAGTTCTCCCCTTCGGAGTCGAAGCCCGCCTCTTCGTATATGTGCTCCTCGCTGTCTGAGTCGGTGTCCTCGTAGTAAGGGACGATATGGCAGTCTAGCTCCTCTATGTCTTCCTCGAAGGCCTCAGTGGTGTGGGCGAACACCACCCTGTTGGTGAGCTCCGGGGTGCGGCCCAGGTCCAGGTCTGCCGGCACGGTGATGTTGCACAGCCGGAGTCGAGGCTGGCAGCTCCTTCGCTGGCTGCGGAAGGCCTGCTCTCGCTTGGCCGTCCTCTCCTTCGCGCTTTTGCCTTTGACGTGCTTCTTCTCCGCTTCTTCCTCCTCGTCCTCTTCCCCTATTTCCACGTAATCTTCCGACGAGACGCACTCCGGCTGCTCGCGGTCATCGTCCTTGGGACAGACGGACTCGTCGATGTCCGCGTACTCATCCGTTGACTCATTTTCGCTTGCTTTGTCCTGCCGACTTGACTGCTCCACCCCCTCCTCGCTCTCCACCTGGTCAGAGAGAGCTTGCTTATCCTCTAGCTTGTCAACATCATCTGATGACACATAGTAAGGTTCCTGGTTGGAAGCATCTGATGTTGGCGGTTTATCAGGGTTATCATCAGTGTCATCCTGAGTCCACTCTGGGTCAGCAGTGGCGGTTGTATCTCCGGGGACAGCTTCTATGACCGAATAGGGTCCGAACACATCCTCTGTGCTGGATGTGAATCTAAAGCAGCCAGAGTTGTCCTTAGTGGCCCTTTCTGGTTGCCATACCTCTGCATCCCCCGTTTCAGCCGGGTCACATGACTCACATGTATCACTGGCATCGTCCGTGGGGCCAATCACATCATAGGGATACTCCTCAGCCACAGTTGGAAGCAGGCTGAATCCGAAGGCGAACGCCCCGTCTTCCGTGTGAGTCTCGTCCGTTGGCAGACGGTCTTCACTCTCGGATTCATGAACTCCAGCATCGCTGGCCCTGTCGCTCTGAGTGACTGAGTGCGCTTCATCAAGACGAGCGTGCTGCTCCTCTTCCTCCTCCTCTACACCTGCTTCCTCCCCTGTTCCAGTCAGAAGAGGCGAAGGCGTTGATGTATTTTCATTGTCAGTGTCTTTGTCACCTTGGGGCTGCTCAGTGCTTTCATCTTCAGTAGCGTCAGCGGCTGCATCTGCCATGATTGTGTCATCAGAGCCAGTGCTGTCCATATCACCATCATTGTCTAATACGTCTACTTCTTCATCCCCCTTTATTTCTCCCTCAATTGCGTCCTCAGTGTCCCTGCTTCCTGTGCCATTGCTGCTGACCCCATCCTCCGCCTCCGCTTCGTCCTCTTTGTCCTGGTTTTCCTCCGCCACCTCAGGCAAATCTTCCGTCTCCCCGTCAGAGTGAGGCGCGTCTCCGTTACTCAGGGGACAGGGCTCCTCCTGTGTTTGAGGCTTATACGAGGGTCTTGGCTTGGGGGCGACAGGAGGCTTCGGACCACGCGGTGGAGGACACGTGGACATCAGGGTGGATTGCATTTTGATGGTCAGATGACTGCGGACCTGTGGCTGAGGGACTTGCAGTGGATTTTGGCAGTCTGTGGACAAATGTAATGAAAATGCTGTGATTTTTATATTATCTTAGGCAGTTTGTACTGTTTAAACACTACTCAATAATATAATACAAAGCTCTGTACAGTAGTCAGTGACATCCAGAATGCAGCAAGGGATGTTATCAGCAGGAAAAACAACAGAGCCACAGTGTACTTAGACACAGGTACAATAACATCTCCCTGACTGGGAAATAACACCAGCAGGTTTGACACTTACAGTATAGTCCTGTATTAGCAATGAATGGCTTATTTTATTAGTCGCCCCCCAAAATTTTCCATATTTAACCTCTAATCACAATATTCTGATTGGTGTTGTAGATGTAAGTTGGGCTTTACTTTAAGTGGTTCTATGAAGTTTGAACTGTCATTCAACATAACTGTACTTAAAGTGTGTACACCCCATGTCTCTTCCTGTTATTTAGTACCTGCCCTGACGCACATCCTATTAAACCCTGTGTGCACTCTGGCTGTCTCGGGGTGTTTTCTCTCTCTTCTGTCCGTGGGCTCTCTCTTTCTTTCTCTGAAGACATAAGTCTGGGTGGCAGAAACTGGGATTTTGCATCAGTTTTCTCTTAAGCACTGCTACTGGTTTGATAACCAGTTCAACACCTCCTCATTCAGTCCACACAGGATGTTCAGAGGAGGGAGATGACACTAACCGCGCACCCCCCATTACTCCTCCATGAACCTCTCCAAGAGCACACGTTTTCACAAAACAAATGCACTTCCTTCTTGTCATTCTTCCTCAATTCTTACACAACACACACACACACACACACACACACACACACACACACACACACACACACACACACACACACACACACTGTGGAAAAGGCTCAAACAACAATAAAACCCGAAACATGGGTCCCAGTTTGATGAAGGACCCCACTGCAAACAACAGGATATGAATTATGCAACAAGAATTCAATTAAAACAAACGTTTGAAAAACAAAGGAAGGAATAGACACTGGGACCTTGACTGTGCCAGACTCTCAGGATAAAATTTCATTTTCCTCACAATGAAATGTAACCTCCCAAAAAATAACATGACAAGAATCAAGAGTAGACAGTTTTGGATTTCACAGAATTGAACAAAGATTTTGGTGACTTTTTGCCTAAAAATAATAAACGATTTTATTATTTCACTGGAAATATATCATATACATGTTATATATATACTGTAGAACAAGCGTACTCACATAGACCATCCATAAAGGTGGATTTAAACAAAGTTCTATCCACCAAACCTTTCTCGATCTATTTTATTCCAGTATTATGCATGGAGTCAAAATCTGAATAATATAATTTTAAGCAGTGCGTCAAGTTGCATCTAACACATGCTTAAAACTGAATGCTCCTAAACAAATACGCGGCTTCACGTCCAGCCCACCCCGTGCAAACACATGCATGTACGCGCTCTTTGTAAAACATTAAAGTTCTCTGGACTCTACATGAGCGTAAAGGGACTGGCAACCAACCTGCGTTCATCGTGGGACATCGTCATCCACGAGAAGCGACAGTGATCCGCATGTCTGCCTGCGCGGACGGCGTTCCTCCAAATGACGCGGAAACTTAATCCAAACGCAAAGACATTGCGGGGAAATGAAGTGGCGCAGAAGGAGCCTTCTCCAGTCGAAGTGCACTTTCGAGGGGGACGCTCGCGTTTGTCGCGCCAGCCCTCAGTCGGCGTGCATCTCCAGCGATGCTGCCACGGTGAAGTGGTGCGCTCCTGCGTGGAAACGGGAGGTGCTGCCTCGCGCTTCCTGAGGCAGGACTAGTGCGCAGCGCGGACACGGAGCGCGATCCCAAACCACGCTCCGTGCACAACACGGAGTTGATGCCTTTTACTACGGGCTATTTTGCGCAAAGCTTCCATCTCCGCACCTGGCGAAGCTTTGTTCCAACACACCAGATGCAGTTTAGACTAGAGCTGAATTTATATGAAAGATCTGAGCTATAAACCCTTAAGAATTCATTTCCAGTGCTTTAATGTTCTGGTGAGGAGCTTGAAAATAACAAAGAATATTCTTCCCTTCCATCTGACTGTTCATTAATGACCAACAGATGACAACTGGATGTTAAAGCCAGCACATTCCATAAGCTGCTCAACTGTCCACTTAGTGAAGAAACGTGATATATGGGAGAAATCAAGCACAAATTCTTTGTTTTGCATCATGTTTTCACGTGGATTATTTCCTGAAGCAGAACAGCACCGTACATAGAAAAGTTCCTAAAAGCAGTTTCCAAAAACAGTTCTCCAGGACTCCACAGCGTTGGCCATTGGCCGCGCTTCCTGGCCCAGCATCTGTTGCATGATTGAATGAATGCAACCCTTTAAAAAACTTCTCTTCATAACAGGAAGCTGCTCTCCCTGTTTCCTGCACAACAGGCAACACTTCCCTAGCAACAAAGCGGGAGAGGCTGCCGGCGTTAACCCTTCGAGTGTAACCTCTCACCGAAGAGCGGGCGCTTTTGCGAGGCGCCTGACGCTTCAAGGACCAGCTTTGGACTCTTGGTGGGGGCTTCAATGACAGAGACACCTTGTGCTACACAGTGGGAGGCTGGGATCATTGCCCACGTCGGAGTCTTTGATTTGACAGCTCCCCGTGTTGAGGAAAGGCCCACACATCGGGATGGGAATCTCTCGCCTTTGTCACGGAACGGCAGATGAACGGACCCACATGCACAGCGAGGACTCGGTAGACAGTGGATATAGTTAAGAAAGTCTTTAATGACAGAATCCAGGTCACAAAACGGTCCAGGTCATTCACAGAGTAGCAACACCATAGGGCTTAGGCAAAATCGGGTCCGAGGACAGGCGGGAGTCAAAACCAGAAAGGGCTCAGATCACGGGAACAGAATCGGCGGGCGTAGACAGGTCCAGAAACGAGCAGAGTTCAGTAACAGAGTGACTTACGAGAGTGGTCAGGATCAGACGGGAAGCAAAGATCAAAAACGTAACAGGGTCGATAACGGGGTAAGCTGAACAAGACGAATGCTGGAGCGTGAGAACAATGAATCAGTAAACAACGATCTGGCAAATGATGACGGTGACAGGTGGTGGTTAAATACAACGTGACAAGATTACTGATACTAAACAGGTGTGTGTAATGAAAACCGGTACTGACAGGGAAACAGCTGTGACAACGGGTAAACAGGAAGTAAAGCGGGAACAGAAACAGAAACCGGGAGTGCTACCAAAATAAAACCGGAAATGGAACCAGGAACCAAAATAAAACAAGGCAACAACAAGAAACAAAACCCAGATCGTGACAGTACCCCCCTCCCAAGGGCGGATTCCAGACGACCAAAGAAAAAAAAAACCCGAGCAGGGCGGGCGGAGGGAGGACCGGCGGAGGGCAAGAACCAAAAACAACCCGCACGGAACACTGACAGGGCGGGCGGAGGGCGGACTGGGGGAGGGCAAAAACGGGAACCCCCATCAAAGCAAAAACGCACGCCCGTACACGACAGACCAGAGGACCCACCCGAAAAACAAAACCAGAACGAGTCCCATAATCAAGAAAAACCAACATGAAAGTCCACAAGACAAGAACAAAGTCCACGACCAGGTAAAACACAGAGTCCAGGGAGTCCCTCACGGAGGGTGGGGACGCGGCGAGATCCTGCTCAACCGCCACTGAGGCAGGGGGGCACCCCCAGTGCCCTTGGGCTGGGCCAGCGTCCACGGGGACCCCCCCGAACGGCGATGTCCTCCAGGCGGACGCTGATCCTGGAGACCGAGGGGTCGAGGCGGACGTCGCCGCAGGAGGCAGCGCCATCCAAACGGCCGGAAGCGCCGAGGGCGAGGCCACCAGTCCGGCAGCCGAGACCGAGACGAGACAGGAACCAGAGACGAAGACAGACGTGGAGACGTCCTCCTTGGACCTCTGCGACGAGACGCAGGTACAGATGCGGCCGGAGCCGGGCCGCCAGGAACCGATGCAGGTGCGGCCGGAGCCGAGCCGCCAGGAACCGATGCAGGTGCGGCCGGAGCCGAGCCGCCAGGAACCGATGCAGGTGCGGCCGGAGCCGCGACGGGCGCGACCCCCTCCTGGAGGTCCGCCGGAACTGCGACGGGCGCGACCCCCTCCTGGAGGTCCGCCGGGACTGCGACGGGCGCGACCCCCTCCTGGAGGTCCGCCGGGACTGCGACGGGCGCGACCCCCTCCTGGAGGTCCGCCGGGACTGCGACGGGCGCGACCCCCTCCTGGAGGTCCGCCGGGACTGCGACGGGCGCGACCTCCTCCTGGAGGTGCGCAGGAGCTGCAGCTGGCGCGACCCCCTCCTGGGGGTCTGCCGGGACTGCAACGGGCGCGACCCCCTCCTGGGGGTCCGCCGGGACTGCCGCTGGCGCGACCCCCTCCTGGAGGTGCGCGGGGACTGCGGCTGGCGCGACCTCCTCCTGGAGGTGCGCGGGGACTGCGGCTGGCGCGACCTCCTCCTGGAGGTGCGCGGGGACTGCGGCTGGCGCGACCTCCTCCTGGAGGTGCGCGGGGACTGCAGCTGGCGCGACCTCCTCCTGGAGGTGCGCGGGGACTGCAGCTGGCGCGACCTCCTCCTGGAGGTGCGCGGGGACTGCAGCTGGCGCGACCTCCTCCTGGAGGTGCGCGGGGACTGCAGCTGGCGCGACCTCCTCCTGGAGGTGCGCGGGGACTGCAGCTGGCGCGACCTCCTCCTGGAGGTGCGCGGGGACTGCAGCTGGCGCGACCTCCTCCTGGAGGTGCGCGGGGACTGCAGCTGGCGCGACCTCCTCCTGGAGGTGCGCGGGAACTGCAGCTGGCGCCGCCTCCTCCTGGAGGCCGGCGGGCGCTGCGGCTCCGAGGGTGACAGAGACTGGAACGGCCGCAACATGGCCGACAGAGACTGGAACGGCCGCAACATGGCCGACAGAGACTGGAACGGCCGCAACATGGCCGACAGGGACTGGAACGGCCGCAACATGGCCGACAGGGACTGGAACGGCCGCAACATGGCCGACAGGGACTGGAACGGCCGCAACATGGCCGACAGGGACTGGAACGGCCGCAACATGGCCGACAGGGACTGGAACGGCCGCGACATGGCCGACAGGGACTGGAACGGCCGCGACATGGCCGACAGGGACTGGAACGGCCGCGACATGGCCGACAGGGACTGGAACGGCATCTACTTGGCCGACAGGGACTGGAACGGCATCTACTTGGCCGACAGGAACGGCATCTACTTGGCCGACAGGAACGGCATCTACTTGGCCGACAGGAACGGCATCTACTTGGCCGACAGGAACGGCATCTACTTGGCCGACAGGAACGACCTCTACTTGGCCGACAGGAACGACCTCTACTTGGCCGACAGGAACGACCTCTACTTGGCCGACAGGAACGACCTCTACTTGGCCGACAGGAACGACCTCTACTTGGCCGACAGGAACGACCTCTACTTGGCCGACAGGAACGACCTCTACTTGGCCGACAGGAACGACCTCTACTTGGCCGACAGGAACGACCTCTACTTGGCCGACAGGAACGACCTCTACTTGGCCGACAGGAACGACCTCTACTTGGCCGACAGGAACGACCTCTACTTGGCCGACAGGAACAGGAACAGGGACTAGAACGGCCGCAACATGGCCGACAGGAACGGCCGCAACATGGCCGACAGGAACGGCCGCAACATGGCCGACAAGAACTGGGACGGCGTCTCCTCTGGAGCTGGCATGGCTACTTGCCGCTGCCGAGCTCGACGGAACAGGCGTCGGGCCTGATCGGGTGTGCATAGCACCTGTGCGACAGGTGGTGCCCTCTGGTTGGGACACGACCTGCGCGTGACTGAACTGAACCTGGACAGGAACGTGACTGGACTGAACTGGAACCGGGACAGGAACGTGACTGGACTGAACTGGAACCTGGACAGGAACGTGACTCGACTGAACTGGAACCTGGACAGGAACGTGACTCGACTGAACTGGAACCTGGACAGGAACGTGATCCGACTGAACTGGAGACTGGACAGGAACGTGATCCGACTGAACTGGAGACTGGACAGGAACGTGACCCGACTGAACTGGAGACTGGACAGGAACGTGACCCGGCTGGGCTGGAGACTGGACAGCTCGCGGCTGGACTGGAGACTGGACAGCTCGCGGCTGGACTGGAGACTGGACAGCTCGCGGCTGGACTGGAGACTGGACAGCTCGCGGCTGGACTGGAGACTGGACAGCTCGCGGCTGGACTGGAGACTGGACAGCTCGCGGCTGGACTGGAGACTGAACAGCTCGCGGCTGGACTGGAGACTGAACAGCTCGCGGCTGGACTGGAGACTGAACAGCTCGCGGCTGGACTGGAGACTGAACAGCTCGCGGCTGGGCTGGAGACTGAACAGCTCGCGGCTGGGCTGGAGACTGAACTGGGCTCGACTGGGCTGGAGACTGAACTGGGCTCGACTGGGCTGGAGACTGAACTGGGCTCGACTGGGCTGGAGACTGAACTGGGCTCGACTGGGCTGGAGACTGAACTGGGCTCGACTGGGCTGGAGACTGAACTGGGCTCGACTGGGCTGGAGACTGAACTGGGCTCGACTGGGCTGGAGACTGAACTGGGCTCGACTGGGCTGGAGACTGAACTGGGCTCGACTGGGCTGGAGACTGAACTGGGCTCGACTGAACTGGGCTCGACTGAACTGGGCTCGACTGAACTGGGCTCGACTGAACTGGAGACTGAACTGGGCTCGACTGAACTGGGCTCGACTGAACTGGAGACTGAACTGGGCTCGACTGGACTGGAGACTGAACTGGGCTCGACTGGACTGGAGACTGAACTGGGCTCGACTGGACTGGAGACTGAACTGGGCTCGACTGGACTGGAGACTGAACTGGGCTCGACTGGACTGGAGACTGAACTGGGCTCGACTGGACTGGAACGTGGACTAGACTCGACTGAACTGAGACCTGAACTGGGCTCGACTGGACTGGGGCTGGAACCTGAACGGGGCAGGGCTGCACTAGAGCGTGAGCGTGGCGAGGCTGAACGGCGACTGGAGCCTGAGCGGAGCATGACTGAACTGGGGACTGGGCAAAACACGACTGAGCTGGGGACTGGGCAAAACACGACTGAGCTGGGGACTGGGCAAAACACGACTGAGCTGGGGACTGGGCAAAACACGACTGAGCTGGGGACTGGGCAAAACACGACTGAGCTGGGGACTGGGCAAAACACGACTGAGCTGGGGACTGAACAGCTCGCGACTGAACTGGAGACGGGGGACCGCATGAATGCAGGGAATCCTCCCAGCGGAACAAACATGGAGCTGGGCAGGTTGATGCAGACACAACGGTCCGACGGGGCGGGGAGAAGGAAACCGAAACCTTCGGCGGTGCGACCGGCGCTGGCGTGGTGCGGAGCGCGTCGCTTAGTTCATCAAACCTCGCGCACAGTCGCTCATAGAGGCGACGAACACTGGGGCGCTCTAACACACTGTCATCGTCCTCCAGCGTCAATATCGCCACCTCCACGGCGCTGCGCTGGTTCTTCGGGGTAACCGCCCGTCGGTAATCCTCCGCGAGGATCTTAAAATAAACTCGTAGCTCGCTAGGTAGCTCGGCACAGGTGAACTCCATGCTCCCTCGGGTGGATTATACTCGCCGTTAAAAAAAGGAGCGAGAAAAACAGTCACTGACCTGACCGGAGGCTGCGTGCTGGCTGGGTCCAAGTCTGGCCAGATCGTTCTGTCACGGAACGGCAGATGAACGGACCCACATGCACAGCGAGGACTCGGTAGACAGTGGATATAGTTAAGAAAGTCTTTAATGACAGAATCCAGGTCACAAAACGGTCCAGGTCATTCACAGAGTAGCAACACCATAGGGCTTAGGCAAAATCGGGTCCGAGGACAGGCGGGAGTCAAAACCAGAAAGGGCTCAGATCACGGGAACAGAATCGGCGGGCGTAGACAGGTCCAGAAACGAGCAGAGTTCAGTAACAGAGTGACTTACGAGAGTGGTCAGGATCAGACGGGAAGCAAAGATCAAAAACGTAACAGGGTCGATAACGGGGTAAGCTGAACAAGACGAATGCTGGAGCGTGAGAACAATGAATCAGTAAACAACGATCTGGCAAATGATGACGGTGACAGGTGGTGGTTAAATACAACGTGACAAGATTACTGATACTAAACAGGTGTGTGTAATGAAAACCGGTACTGACAGGGAAACAGCTGTGACAACGGGTAAACAGGAAGTAAAGCGGGAACAGAAACAGAAACCGGGAGTGCTACCAAAATAAAACCGGAAATGGAACCAGGAACCAAAATAAAACAAGGCAACAACAAGAAACAAAACCCAGATCGTGACAGCCTTCTTTCTCCTCGTCTTCCACAGACCTGAAGGTCAAACAAAGGAGCCGACCTCGGGGATTCTTGGCGTTAGAGCGGGAGTGGATAGTGATAGAGTAGACAAAACAGCACGGAGGAATCCGCTGTGCCGTGCCGCTACGGGGCTGTGGTCCTGGCTGCTGCAGTGGCACAGACCCATACATTATACACCCAGCAAAAGTCCCATTCCAGATGGTTCGGTGCAGGAAGGATTAGCGGGTTGAGGCTCTGCGTCAGGTGCAGAGGTGGTTGGAGAGCGCTCATACGGTATAATAATGTGTCTCTTAGAGGCGTGTCATTAAAGAATAAGCGTTTTGGTGTAAGTAATAATGCATTTTTTAATTATTAAGCACATCACTAAAGAGGGTTTAATTATGAAACACATCCTTGTGTAGACATTTACTTTGCAATAAACGGCAACATGATGCTGTCTAGCAAACCATAAAGCAGCATTTAACCGTGACTCAGTTGTTTTGCTCACACTGCAGTAAAGGCCATTACGCAGCGCCGACGCCAAGACAAGCCAAGTTTTGAATGTGTCAGTAGTAGCACATTTACAGTTGCCATGAAGCCGGCCTTTGTTTGTGAATCGGACGGCTAAAGATAGCTCCGTCCGGCGTTTGGCAGCGCCTCTCCAGAGCTTTCCACTCACAATCGCTCCAAATGACCTGTTTTTGTTTGGCACTGGGCAAAATATGTTTTGCTAGCGCACATTAGTGCAAATAGGACCTGTCAAGAGTATTGTGTCACATGGCCGCAGCGAAGAATGGCTTCAGGAGTAAATAACCCGCCAGATGTGGCACAGACGCTCAAAACATGTTGTTGGACAGAGAAGACAAATTTCCTGGAGCGCCTGTGGCCGCGTCCTGCGCTCTGTCACCTGGACCTGACTGGAAGAGAAACAGGCACTGCAGATATTAGGAAAAACAGTAGCAGGGAACAAACCCGCTCTATCTCCTCTCCACTGTGCAGCGGGACACAATGCCAAACAGGAAGGAGATCAGGGAAAGGGGTCAGCAGCCCATTCCCAAAGCCGAGGCGGCCGATTACACCTGCTTTGCCAGCAACTGGAGCCGTGTGACATAACGCGCTGATGCGGCGCATTGTTAATGCGCGTTTCTCAGTTCGGGATTAGTTTCCAAAAACAAAGTGCACTCAGGCGCCTTGTAATTACAATTAACAGAGAAGTAAATAAAGTTGGGATGTAGCTTTTCACATAGTAATGCAATCAGGCAACGGCCATTCACTGTAATTGGATGGCACAGCAATTGACTTCAGTAATAGATCAAATGGTTATTGACAGGTTTCATTGATTCACATCCGTGCACAACCACAGACCCTTAGTCCACGACACGAGATTCTTCCCTTTTAGCTGCTTTGGATTCTAATTTCACACATAATAGAACAGTAGACTTTGTCAGAAGACGTTTTGACGGGTCCATGAATTGAACTCGGCTGTTTGTGACAAAAAAAATAATGTATTACTGCACACAATCACATCATCTGCTGGTGCCGCTGCTACGTGACTGTCTTTGTGCATCAAAGATGGTTTTGCATAAGCTGAGACGAACAATAAAACTCTCTAGCTGCTGTCACACACACACACACACACACACACACACACACACACACACACACACACACACACACACACACACACACACACACACACACACACAGCCTTGCAATAAACAGGTGGATCGCAGAAGTCAGCAATTCATCAGAAAGCACAGAATACAGTTTACAATTCAATTCCCCGCAGGACACAAAGGTACAATATAGACCAATGTCTGCATCATATGAAATTCTAATTTTCTAGGCGCAGCAGTCGTCACACGGCTGGTGCCTCCCAGGTGTAAGCACACGTGGGAGCCCCACTCGCTAATGATGGAGTGGTTTATCAGTGGCTCATTAGTTCACATTAACTGGTGACTGCAGCAGCAGCGCTGTTTGTTTTAAGTCCAGTCTGCTCCAAGATAAAGCAGCAGCCACTGCCGAGAAACAAAGACCTGGGCTTTTAGCGAGAAACCCACAGAGGAGATGACTCCCGTCACTGACTGTACTCTAAATGCATTAGAGTAAACTAAAACAAGCCGCGCTGCAAAAAACACGATTCACTGATCCAGAATGAAAGGAAATTATGTCAGTATTAAGAGTGAAACATATGAATGATGAAATACAGTAGCAGAGTCAAATCATCACACGCTGTGACTCTCTGACCTCCTTCTTTCCAGCCTATAATGCTAAAAATGGCCTTTCCATTTCTGCTTTGTGCTCAGAGTTGGTTTTCATTCGACCGTGCCCACATGCCACTAAAACATGGAGTTAAACGTGCGCTGTACATGCTGGACGTGAGCGAATGAGGCGGCGCCACCGTTCAGGCTGCGCGGCCGCGGCCGCTGGAGGATCTGCGCGGAAAACAATGGGGTCATGAAAAAACCAAAAATTCCCAAGCCAGAGTTTACTCTTCCTGAGCGTGTTTTCACATTTCTCAGCCAAAGGAGCCTGTGTTTGGCAGAGCTCTGACACGGTCTCACGCAAGTCCAGTTCCAGGCGTGAGCACGTAACAGCACACAAGAGGTGACGTGATTTCAGTATGTGGATTTATATCATTTTTTTATTGCACATAATTATAAATAAATAAATATTAAACATTAAAAATCTGACAATCATGCATCACAGATCAGCATGTCAGTAAATAATCCGTGCTGAGCACAGCCTGACAATAAGGACAACGCATCTGGGGGCTTTCCAGCTTCTTCTGACAATGCGTCTTCCATCGCGCTGCTTCGTCGTCGCGGCGTCCGTGTGCATGTGTGTGTGTGTGTGTGTGTGTGTGTGTGTGTGTGTGTGTGTGTGCGCTCGCTGCTCTACGTAGCTGCCGCAGAGTGTGTGGAAAACACAGATGGCCATTGCTTTTGCTTCTTCCGTCAGACCTGCGTGACCTTTTACACAAAGATAACAGTGTGGTCCCCCCCCCCCCCCCCCCCCCCCCCTTCAGTCCGGCCTGGCAGCTCAGACAGAGCACTTCCTCCCTTCGAGCTGTCTGATAGAACAATATCAGCAGCCAGCGCCACGACCTCCCCTTTGTGACTTCACCGGGGTTTTGTTTTGGAATAATTAAATTCTTTCTAATCACGATTGCATCCCAGCGGACAGGAAATGAGACAGCGGCTTTAAAACAACATTGTAATTTTAATAGTCTTTAAAACACTGTGTTTTTATCTCATTGGTCTTTGTTGCACATGAAAGACGCTGTTTCTCATCTTATTAAAAGGCTAATAAGGTTTTTAGATTGTTAGCTTTTTTAATTTTTGTGTTCTGTGGCCTGTAATTCACATCTAAACATTGGAGATGAAGATTTTATATTCCTATAGTTTTTCTTATTTATAGTATTTGTCGGCACCATCAAGGACAACAGTCTAAAGTCCATCGTTAAATATTTTTTCCTATTCAGAAACTTGAAGCTAAATTATCTTCTTTAGATACACTCCTTGATCATGACTGCACTCTTTTTCATGCCGAAACTGACACTCAATTGTGAATTTTCCCTGTGGCAGGACAGTTTTCCCTGGAGAACATTGATCTCCATTCTGTGCACACAAGGTGACCCTATAGGATCCCGTGGAACCAGGACACAGCTTATTTGACTTTGCCACTATTGTTTTCCTCATTTTCCTCCATTCCCAGTAGCATCCTCCTTCCCACCTTCGTTGTCTTTCATTGTCTCCCTTTACTTCTCTCTTGGGCAGGCGCTCAGGGGACGGGACCGGCCTAGCTGTCCTGTCTCTGGTCAGATATTGTGCTGAGGCGGTTTCAATCACGTTTCCTCATGCGCCTCGCGGGGACGGAGGCTGCATCAGCGATTGCATACTTCATAAACAAACGGCGAAGGCTTTCTTCCGACATCAGCACAAATAGCTTGGTCAATTCTCATTTATGGGAAGCTGCAGAATCACCAACGTGTGGACTACGCTTCAGTCTGTACATCTGATCGTGTGCAGAGCAGTGGGAGCTGACGCTTCAAATAGCACAATATGTAAGTAATATCTACACCAGGTGGTCGGTGTCACTATTAAGACTGCGACCGATGATGTCACTCAGCAGCTATCGCCTTCTGTACAGATGCGTTTCCACGGCAACCCAGAGGTCAAAAGGGTCAACGCTGATACAATGAACCCCGACCGATCGTTACTGTCATCGTAACACATTGGCCGGGCGATATTGCCTGACTTGTCGTTATTTGGCACAGTGAAAATCCCTCTTGCTCCGTCTCCCGGGACCCTCGGCCTCTCCTCACCCCTCATTGACCCAGCGACCACGTCCTGTAATACTCGCGCTCGTTTTCTTGAGGGTCTCGCCTCTGCCGAGCCGTATTGCTTTATGAATTTGGCTCTTGGCGCCGGTGCAATAACCAAGATTTAAATGTCAGCTGATGGCGCCGCTTTAAACTTAAGTGGGTAATAAAGACATATTGCTGTGGACAAAGTGTCTTTTTAAACACTGAGCATGTACAGGTTCAAATATGTGTTCATATTTATGTATGAACACACAAATATCTATTCTGCTTGGTCTGTCATTTTCCTGTAATGAGGTTACGTGGCACCTGGAGGTGAAGCGCAGGTGAAGCCATCAACAGACCAGCAGACAAAATAATGTGGAGGATTCATTTTGTCACGTCTCACTGGAATGAGCTCGGTTCCCCTGCAGTGGAGCTACATCGAAGACTTGAGCCGTGACGACGTATCTCGGGCCTGTTGGATGAAATGAACGTGTTTAGAAACCGTGGATGCAAACGACGTTAGCCATGAAACTGTCATCGTCCCCCGGCGGCCCATCCATCCAGCTGTTAAACTGATTTAACCTTGCTCAGTGCTACAGTACAGTGCAGCTTAGTCTCATGTCATCATGTACAGAGCATCACAAAGCATAAATGTTATTAACATGAGAAACACAAAAAACATTTAGAAACCCCTTATTGTTGCAGCTAGAGGTGCCCACTGTGAGTAAACCTGTACCTCCAAGCTGCATTCACACTTTACGACCTCCATTACAAAGTTTGTGCTAACACAGACCTAAACAGGCCATAAAAGAGGAGATATCATCCTTAAGGGCAAACCCAAGTATCGAGTTGCTGTTTTCCTGAGGATGGACACGTGCTTATTGCGCTAAACCAGCCCCCGTCCCCTTTAGTAACAGCACCTTTCAGCGTTTCTCTCCTGGTGTGAGCATGTGAACGGGGAGGGGTGGGGGGGCTTCATGAGGCCGGGTCCCTGGGTGAGCTCTGCGTATACAGGCAGGTATGCAGGTTTTTGTCAAATGGTGCCGTGTCCGTGGCGCCGATGGTGACAGGCGCGGAAGAAGAAGACGTCTCGTGCAGATAGACAGCAGGAAGATAACAGCAGCAGCATCGAGCTCGGTACAGAGACTGTCAGCAGAGTCACATATCGGACTATGCGACACGGTTGGTCGGAGGCAAACAAACAGACGTTTTGATCAGCGCGGAGCTCGGGTCCCACGTGTAGAGATCAGATTCCAGCTCTGGTCCAGCTGGCTGTGTTTCCATCCTGCAGAGGACGAGGCTGTTAATGTTACGGAATTATAATGGGCCGGAGGCGAACGCTAACGCCATCCTTGTGATAACTGCCAACAGCTCCAGCGTCTGCACCAAAACGACAGGTTCTAACAAGTAATCAATGCAAATAGACCAAAAGCCGTTGACGTTCGCGTCTGGCAGCGCGCAGTTGTTGTTCACATCCATTTCCTCCAATTAGCTTGAATCACACCTTCACGCCGCCGTGTGACTGGACCAGGGGATCTGTCGGCTTGTTGCGTCTCAGACAGAACCGACTGGGTTCGCGTCATAATGACATTACAACGACAAACTCCATTAGGTGAAAACATGACTTTCCTCTGGCGATGGAGCAGTTTTGACCTAAACGATGTCAGATGTGCACAAACACACTGGTCTTTATAATGACCATCATGAGGGTACAACCTTAACATTATTAGCTGAGGCTGTAGCAGATGTTTGAGCATTCAGCAGAATATTGAACTGATGTGGTGCCACGAGTGCACAAATCTCTGTCTCATTGTGAGGTCTTTGAAGCATCGCGCTGCACGTGCTTCCTCTGCTGAAGAGAGCAGCGGTCTCACACATGGGGTGTAAAATCCCAACACCTCCTGCGATCCACGCAGTCGTTCACAAGATCATCGCACCTCAGCACGTGAGCTAATGTACGTGCGATCAGTGGAGCGTGTGCTTAAATGCAAGTGCTCAGTATTACTTTATCCACAGAAACAGATGGCGGCCTCTTCCTTAAAAACACCTTCCCCCCTTTTTTTTCTACAGAAATGAATGGGTTTGATTTATGTTCTGCTTCCATTAGCAACTTTTTTTTTAATTGCTACACATTTTCGTCTTTGCTGTTTCCCGCGCGCTCACAGACATTTCAGGAGGAAACGATAAGCAGGAGGTGTGTTGTTTGTGTAGATGCAGTGGTGTTGTTGTGTACAGCTGCAGGAGACCAGCCCAGCTTTAGATGATCCACCTGAGACTGGACTTAACACTCAAACCTTGAGGGATTTCTCTGTTTATGGTTGTACAACCAGGCAAAAGGTAAAATAAAATAAATTACACAACCATAATAAACAGCATTATTTTCCTTTTAACCCCCGTTGCTGTTTTTATCGTTTTCTTTGTACATGGTGTCATTTTTCAACTTCAGTGCCGTCATGGGAGAAGTATAACCAAGACAAATATATGGTTTTAATGTTAGAGTCTCCGTATGTCACCACATTATAGGGGAACCTGTTCTTATTTGACGGATTTGTTTCATATTAAAGCCTTGTCATAAACTCTCATATGGGCGGCAGAAGGTGCATTATTTTAACGCATAATGAATTTGATAATGCTGCACCTGTAGGCCAGACATCAACGGCTCGAGATGTTTTGGGACAGACTGAGCATAAATAAAATGGGCAACTAAATATCCCAAGTGTATAAAACAGAGGGAAGGCCATACCATTTAACACCTATCTCCTAACCCTGAGGTTTGATTTGTTAGTCATCATAAAGTGTTGGTGTTTGTTGGGAGTAAAGGGAGCAGCCCAGCCAAGATGGAGCTGTATTGATTCCCCATCAGCATCCCACATGCTAAATCCTCATCTTGACAACTGTGATGGAACAGCTTATAGATATTTGACTGTGGGTTGTGTGTGATGGTTCAGTGATGGACTACAAATTGCTTGTGGTTCCAATGCTGTTGGCGCTCTCTAAGCTTAATAACTGCTATTTCTGTTCTTCGGGGTATTTTTAAACCTCCCTGGAAGAGGATGTGGATGTGTTAACCTGTGAAGACACTTTGTGAATATGTACCCGCCGAGCTTCTTGGCCAAAAATCTTTTTTTAGGGTCATTGTGAAACATAACAGGAAACAGAAAGAGAAACGCTAAGGTCATTTTTTAAACAGAGTTCTAGAATCACTCAGGTCAAATAAGCCAGATCTCCTATTTGTATGGGCTTTAGGCCTAAATCTCTCAAATCAAGCCTGAGTAGAAGCACCTTGTGAGGGCAACTTGAGCTAATGTAATGTTGATGATGTTGGGATCAATAATGTAGTTAAATTGTAACTAATGGTGAAGATGGATGGAGCTGCTGTATGGTACAGTATTTTTAGATGATGCAGGCTCAGTGCAGTCATGCGCGGTGGGATTCGAATGCTATAAATGTACACGAATACATAAAATGTGCTAGTTTGTTTAAGTGGATTTCCATTTTTGAGGTACAGTAAATGATTTTTCTCCATAATGTATGGTAATGGAAGCCATTTCTCACCTGCTGTGTCAATAGATTGCTTCTCCAGGTCCATTGACTGTGGGAAGACAATGTGTAAAATGCTAATAGACACACCAATAAACGTGCCGACGGCCGCCTCAGGCTGTTTAGCCAACGATTACAGTGACATTAATGCAGTTGTCTGGGTAAGAAAGTGCACTTTCTGTTCTGCACGAAAAGTTGATTGTGCACATAAAGCAGGCACCTGAAGGGAGAGCTCCATTCAGCGAGCTGTATGCACTTAAAACATGAAACGCTCATAACGAGAGAGAACTAAAGTTTGACAGCTGATTTCTGTTTTTAAAGGATGAAAGTAGATGTGATCAGCTGTTAATAATAAATGCTTTTATTATTTTTTTTTTACTTCTCTTGTACTTGGTGTAAAAAGCTCTCCCAGATGCCGTTTGTACTCCAGCATTCTGGTGACTCCGCGTGTGAACACCCCCAAAACCAATATCTTCTTCTACAGAGAGTTATAAACTTAACGACTCAGCATAATCTCATTTTCTTCTTCATTATTAATCTGTTCCTCAACAGCTGTTATCACGGGGGAAAACCTCTTTGAAGTGTTATGTTTCTTCCCATGTTTGTTGCAGTTAATGGGCAAACTGGTCACACTGCCTCAGCAGCCAGTCCAGCTGGAAAATAGAAAATTAGAAACTGGAAACTCAGAAGCACCTTAGTCAGTGTTTGTGGACTAGAACGGATTTTAAATATCACACATGAATTCATATCAGTTAGTGAATGAACAGTTGCTTTAAATACTCGCAACCCAGAACAATGTGAACAATGTGCTTGTGCTTCATTTCCCAGGATTCTAAATCTAAAATGAACTGTTTGGGTTTGTCCTACACGAAGCAGAGGCCGATGCTGCAGCTGACGACACGCTGCCTTTTGAAGTAGTAAATCCCCGGTTGATGAGGTGTAATATGGGAGTCCTGGGCTGTGATCCCCTCAGTCTGGGCTTAATATGATAACACCTGCCCCCACAACGCCCCCAGCCCTCAGTGAACGCAGCCAGAACTTACTCGCTTTAATACCTCAATGGAGCATTTCATTTCCTGAGCATTTGGGTGGGTTAGCCGTACGAGCGAGCGGGTGTCAGGGCTGGCAATCGCTCAGGGTGATGCTAGGAGACAGTGACATACGACAGAGTCATCACTTCAGGAAGGGGGAGGAGAGGACGAGAGAGAAAGGAGTGAGAGTGACGCTTTGCTGGGTACGAAAAGGCTCGAGGAACGTTAAACATGACGGCGTCGCTGTGCGTCTTTGTGCGTTACGCAGCCCATTCTGCTCGATGAGTGATGCCTCAGTCATTACCTCACCCAGTGATGAACGCCGCTATCGCGAAAGCACGCTAATGAAATCACTGAGGCTGGTTGAGCAGGGGAACGCTGGCAAACGGCCTGCATCCGCTTCATCAACGAGAGCTCATCGAGTAAATTAGGTGTCGTACTATTAATGTATTGGTGAAAACTCATCAACATATTCGAACAACACGTTTGATACATTCAATGTTTTACGTGACTCCTCCAGACTAATGCGATGCATGACCACTCAACCGGTCGCAGTTCTGAAGAACCGTACAGTATGCTGTTAATTGCTACGATCTTCTGTCAATAAAATGTAAAATACAACCTCTGAGCACTGACTTTTATGTCTTCTTTGGATTAAAAAACAAATGTTGAATGTTCTCAAATAATATAATATTGCCGCCCTCCGCGGCTCCCAGTGTTTGTTTTTTTCATTGAAAACGTGGGTGTTACCTGTGGCCGACCCCTGGTCTAGATCATCCCTAGACCAGGGATGATCTAGACCAGGTGTTGTGTGGTTATGTGCACATACCTTAACACTATTATTGGTATTAGTATTAATCTTCATGGTAAACCACAGTAGTTGTTTAGTTATGAATGTGTTAGCCTAAGATACATCCCTGCTTATTTATTTTGCACCGATTGTTTACTTAACAGATTTGCTTGGTTTCAGCAGCGGGTTGCACCCCTACCCCCCCTTCCCCCTTTACGGGTCACCCTGTCTTCAGAACATCTGCACGCCCACTTCACTCTACAACTCTGTACATACGTCCATTTTGACTTAATCTATCCATCATACATAGTGATTAGCAATAAAGCTTTTCTGATTTCATTACTACTTTTGTCAGTTTCCAGTTATTTCAGGGCCCATTTCTTTAGGAGCACCTGGAGGTTACAGGTTAAAGTGGGACTCAGACCCAAACCCTGTGGGACAGGTTCTGGCAAAGAACCAGACATGGTTCATATATTTATTGAAGTTTATCTGCCTAAACCGTAACCATGCAGCCAGTTTCCTGTCTTGTAAGAACGTCTGATAAAGTGCCACATGTCGTGACTGATGAAGCGATTTGTGAGGAGGCTAAAGTCTTGCATAAACATCACTTTAACAATTTTTTTAAAAAAGATCTTTAATGCCACTTGACACGTTATCTTTGTTTGCAGTGGTTGAATTGTGAAATACTCACACACGAAGAACATTCAAATCGTGACTCTGGTGTCACACAGACATCATAAAGCAGCAGCCTGACACTTCATCAGTGCTCGTCCTGCGTCGTTCCAAGGTAACGTTCCCGCTTCACATCTGTGTTCAGAGTCTGACCGGGTTTGATCCTGCAGCAGGTGTCGGTCCATCAGCAGCTCCACGTTGGGTCTGAGCCGCTGATCCGGCTTCTCTTCAGTCGGTAGCGTTGACTGTGAGCTTGAAGCCTCCAGGGGTCAGTTCCCTGGTTCTGCGTCATGCTCAATGTGGGTTCTGACCTCATCTCAGCTCCGTTTGCTCTGCAGGTCCACATCTTACATTTCCTGGGTATCTAGTGTGTGTTTGAGCCAAAGGACAAAGTGTCGTTGTGACTTCAGGATGTTCAGCACATCCACTAGTTCTAGTTGAGTCCAGGAGGAGTCTGGTTCCGTTCCCTCCTCGTCTCAGTAGAGCGGAAACCTGAGTTACTGGAACTGTGTGTGAGACATTGGATCATGTTCAGGCTTCACTTACTGGACAAATGAACCGTTCTACTAAAACTTTACTGACACTGTATTAAACTCTGTTCTTTCTCAGTATCTCGGTGAAGAATGAATCTGAGCAACATTAACGACACATTGATGGACACTGACGACAAAAGCATCCATGAGGTTGATAGTAAAGCAGAAGCTGTGAAGTTTTATAGAATACTATGGGTCTCAACATTGTCGATCGCCATCGTCGGCCTCGTCCTGACGCCCGTCGCCATCTGTGCTGTTTCCTCTCTGGTTCGTCTGTTACGTCATTTACTTCCTCATGTTGACAGTTGCTCGGGTCACTGTTAAAGACCCTTAAGTCTGAGCTGGTGCTGTTTTCTTCACCCTGAACAAGTTAGAACTGACTGATAATATAACTAAGCCATGCCTGAAATAAAAGTCCAGTTAATGCAACATAAACAACATTAAATCTGCAGGTGAAGAAAGACAACGTTGCTCCGATCTTCGTCATCAACCTCCTGGTGTCTGACATCATTCAGCTCTGTGCCATGATCCTTTGGCTGACAGAAGATGTTATTGATATTGGTGAGATCGCACGCGTCTTCGGTCTGGTGGCCAGTGTGGGCTTCATGGTGTGCATCGCTCTGGAAAGGTAACTTCTGTACATGTAGAACGCGTGTCCATCATTTCATCACTAGACGATGGTGGTGACCATCGTCTGCTGTGTCTCTGTGTTCCAGGTATTTGCTCATCGTCTGGCCGCTGTGGTACCGAACCAGACGAACAGTCAAGATGTGCCTGCTGCTCTGCGCTGTGGTCTGGACTCTTCCTCTATTTTACTTCATCTTTGGCATATTCATTATATTGTATTCAAACATGTTTTTTAATATTACTGGCGTCCTCCTCCTCCTCCCGCTTCCTCTGCTCGTGTTCTTCCTGGTTGGGACCTTTAGAGCTTTGTCTGCCTCCATCAGTGTTCATGCTGAGGAAAAGCGGAGAATTGTTGGACTTCTGGTTCTGGTGCTGCTGATTTACACACTGCTGTTCCTGCCTCGCATCATTTCTTACTTGTTACATTATAGGGATTATAGATTACATGTCGTTGCTGCCATTTTGCTTGAACTCAATCCTGTTGCTGACTTGTTCCTGTACATCTTCCTCAGAAAAGGGGCTGTGAACCAGGTTTGGTTCTGTCTGTGTTGTTGCAGAAAGAACAGAACTAATCGTCAGTCATCCAGTGGTTTGAATGATGTTGACGCAGTCACAAGTTTGTAGCCAGACTATGAAACATTCTCATGCTGTAGTTTTCATCTTTTGTCAGTTGTGTAGATTTTGTAAAGAAACAACAAACATTGACATAAAGGTTGTGTTTGTGTGAAGGACTTTGAGTGTTAAAATCTAAAATAAAAAGGTTTTTATGTGACGTGAGAATTGCTGTTTTCTGTATCTGGAAATATAACAAAGCAAAACTCAATGTATTTAAAAATATTATATTATATTATTAAAATTAAACTCCTGATCAAAAGCTTTTGGTTCTAATATTCACGTTTTGGCAACGTGAAAGCATCTTACTGGTTTAACTGGTCTCATGCAGATATCAAAAGTGGCAAAATAAGTTTTAGTTTCAATCAGACACAAGATGTGGAAGTACAAACATGTTGCTGCAATATTGGCTCGTAGATCGGAGTCCTAGAGTCATAAAGTTAAAGAGAATTACGATCATTATTTCGGTCGTTTACACAAAATCTAAAAGAAGTGACATCACTACGTCCACTAGAAAACGTGTAGCGGACAATATTTACAAGTCATGGCCATTTGAAACAGAAATAAGCAGCTGTAGTCCCACACAAACCGAGCTAAACTCCTTAACGAGGCGGTGGCCTGCTATTTGACCGTCACATGTCCAGGATGGAACCACTTATTGTTAATAAAAACGCCGCGCCCCCGCTTCTTCCCGGTCTCCACCCGGCCTCTGTCAAAGCGCACGGCGCTGAACCCGTCAATGTTAACGCTAAAGTCTGGGATGACGTCATGCAGCCACATCAAACTGCATTGAGCAAAGATTTTCTCCTCTCACTAGAGCTGTCAGTTCGTCCATTTTATTAACCTCACTTTTCCCATAATCAACGAAGGGAGACACGGTTTAAATCTCTTTGTGCAGCGCCTTTCTTCGGCCTTTATTTCCTCCACGAACTTTTCCTCTGCATCCCCTCGTTTTCCTACTTATTTCTTTAGGGAAGCTTGACGTTTCTGGTGGAGTCAAGTATTTTGCTGCTGGACTTAGTGAGATCAGGGGCCCGTTTGAAGAAGGAGGTTTTGTGGAAACTCTGAGTTTGTTAACCCCGAAATGGGGAAAGGTTTTCGGTTTCAGCAAGCGAGGTTACTTAGACCCGTAAAGCGGGGTAAGCTTAAACCCGTTTCAAGAAGCGAGATAATCAAAACTCAGAGCCCGTTACTATGGCAACTTACTCTGTGAACCTAACCTGGTCGCGAGCTGTTTTTTTTCGGGAAACTTCCGTCTCCGCCCCTTTTTAAAGTGAACACTGTTTAAATACCTCGTTTAATCTTTCGGTACATTCATAGATTTCACCTGTTTCCTTTGCGCAGAGACCAGAATGGCACGTCTGTTTCTAGAGGATCCTGTAGATGAGGAGGATGTATTAATTCACACGACATTGAATTTACGCGGCAAGAGGATTTTGATGTCACGAGTTAATTTTCTGTCATATCGCTGTGCATATTTATTTGAGCGGTACCGTTTTTCTCGAGACTCCATACATATATTAAGAATCTTATCCACCCATTCATCAGACACGTCACCCATCGTGGCCGTGTTCTTACATCCGAGCAGATTCTTTGTGTTGCGTTATGTTTTTTGTGCAAACGGTAGTTTTCTTTATAACATTGGAGATGCTGAGCACGTTAGTGAAGCCACTGTATGTAGAAAAGTTCGGCCTCAAGCGCTTTCTGCGGATCTTTAATGTGTTTCCTGGCCACAAAGTCTTTAGAGGCATTAAAGAGGAGTTTCACAGGATTGCAGGTTTGTGGTATTTAATTTGTTTCAGTGAGGCTAATCTGAAAAATGATGATCAGTTAATAACATTTTGCTGTGACCTCTGGAAATGAACTAATAAATGTGCAGGTACACTGACCACTCTTTGTAATAGTCAAAAACTATATCACCATACTGTAACTGACGTATCATTGTTTACACCACCAATATCATATGTGATGCTGCACATATTATCACAAACGTGGAGGCCAAGTGGCCCGGCTCTTTTCAACTCTGGTCAACCCTAAGTAATAGGCTGCACTGTGGTAAGTACATGTATGCCCTATAAACCCTCACCCAGAACCTGAAGCAGGCCCCCAGCAGCGCTTTAATGTGGCCCTGCAGAACAAGAGCCCGGGTGGAAATGACCATAGGCCTGTTGAACGCACGTCCTCACTGTCTACGTCACCTCAGGGAAACACCTGAGAGGCCTGTGACATTATTGTGACATGTGTTGTTCTCCACAATATTGCAGTTATTAGAGGGGAGCAACACCCTGCTCTACAAATACAAGACCCTGAGGAAGACTCCTTCCATCATTGTAATCTGCAGAGTGGATGGACAGTCAGAGATGTGATATGCTGTAATTTCTTAATCAACCATACTTTACAGGTTTCCATGCGTAAAATGAATCAAAGCAGAGTGACAGCATCTATCACACTGGCATTAAGCATACGATCAATTCAGCTAGATCACTTTTTTGGGTAAAAACGATTTAATATTGAGAATGTCAAATAGTTATTCTGTTCATTACCATAAAAGCGAAGTCCCAAATCTCCCCTGAACTTCATTAAGTGCCCCATTACAAGGGAATGAACTGCAATATAATAAAGCTTCATACAATTGAATTCCAATTGCTGCAACAATAAAGCTGCAAAAACAGAAAAGCTCCATTCCTTTCAGGTGTCACCGTTCCAATCCCAGTATTTAAAAGTAATTGACCGGTGAAAGATCTCAGGGCGCTGTCTCCCCTGCGGCTCCTGTGTTTGATATAAACCCGCATGACTTGTAAACACGCGAGGTGACAAGCTGTAAATCACAAGTGGCCGAGCAGCGCTCTCTCTCCTCAGCCACGTTCTCCGCGGAGAAGGTCGTACCCCACCACGGAACGCCTGAGCTCCGTGTAGGAAAGAGGAGAAGGTAGAATGCAGAGCTAAGGAACGGGTTAAACCTTTGGCTGGAAGAAAAAGCAGCTTCTCTGTCATAAATCACAGCTGTTTGTGAGGTCTGGGACCTGTCACGTTTATCCAGCCTGGATTCTGGTCCTCACATCGGATGAAGCAGTGTTTGGACAAATCTGTATTGCTCACCATTAATAGAGGAAACCTAATGCTCTGATGCTCTTTATTTCTAACATCTATGAAGTGTTGCTACATAATTATTGGACCACATGCACAGAAGCAACTCATCTGTAGGTTTTCCAGGCAGGACTAAGAGCACATCACGGTGCAGAAACAGCTTTGACCATAAGTCCCCACCGATCCGTTGGCTCTGGGGACGAGGGCCGGTCCTGCATTAGACACAATAGCTCACAGCACTTTATTACAGAGGCTGAATATGTCACTTGGACTAAAGGAACAGCACTAGTTTCCTTTCTGTTGACTCTTCCATTCACAGATAAGTTGAACCAGACGAATGGAAGGTAAAAGCTTTGATGCAAGGTTAAAGTCAATTTAACAGTAACATAGAGACATCTGAGGTGATCGTTGGGGTCTTGACAGTGCTGCTCCTGGGTAAAACACACATCACAATGCGTTTTAGCAAACAGTTTTTCCTTCCTACACTCGCTGTACCTTCCCTGTCAGGTTCCGCCCCTCGTATCTACACAATCTCTGCTGAAGTCAAAGTGCTGTCTTCAAACTGTACCTTTCTCCTGTGAGGAAATTCTTGGGTGACTGATGGTGGCCTGGACATTTCGCCACAATGCACAATGTTTCTTCTTCCCGGCAAACAGGGGACAATAGTGACGAAGGAGCGGGAGGAATGGCCGAGCAGGAAGCACGCTGAGGAGGACAGGAAATAGGAAGCGCTAGCAGGAACAAACGCCGTTGGGAAAATTTCCGTTCTGCTGTCTTAAGATTCTCCCTTAGCTGCCCTAACCTCTCCCAGAGATACTCGCTCTGATAGGAGGAATATATTAGTGCCGATATTAAAACTACGCTGATGCACATCAGCAAAATGGAGACATCCACATGGACATGAAATCTGATCAGTCTGAAAATGTGCTCTTCAGTGTAAATATTGTTAAAGCAATCTGACCATTTCTTTCAATTTTAGGAAACCCACAACCATAAAGTGGTCTAATAACAATGGGATCATATAAAATACACCCTGGTACCAAATTCACACACTTTCTGTCTGTTGTTCCTCCATCTTACAAACTAGGTAGGAAGAAAACGATGGGCCATAAGGTCAAGGTAAGTGCTCCACCTCTGTGAGCAGGGAAGCGCTGAGCACAAACCGCCTGCAGGGCCGTGCCCGTCAGAAACAGGAAGAACAGAGCGCAAAGCAGTGACGCCACACCTCACATCCCATCGAGATGGATTATAATGTCAGCGCCTTAGTTACAATGCAACATGGGGCGGTGGCAATGATCACCTACTGTCCAGCGTGTTACCACTAAAACCATTACTCAAAAGTAATTTCAATGAACATACAGATTAAGTAGCTACAGTAAATGAAAAACACACACAACGCTTAATCTCTCAGTTCATATCAGGGGAAGGAACTTTAGATGGACTCTGCGGCCCCAGTGCCACCTGCTATCTCACTTCGCTTCCTCTTCTTCTGTCAAGCTAAAGAGACCAATAAAAACCCAAACCCACGGCCCTGATAAGCTGCTGGTAGCCAAACCATTACTGTCCAGGCAATTCCAGTTAAAAGTAAACACATCCATCACACATTAAATAATTTAATAAAATCTCATAACATTTCCTGCTTTGATACAAAATGGTGTTCCTGGTAGGACAGAATTTAGATGATGTAAAAGTGTAGCAGGGACACACACACACACACACACACACACACACACACACACACACACACACACACACACACACACACACACACACTGGGATCATAAAGCAAAGACAGCTCTGTTTTGTTGGGTACATATATAGCATCTAATTACATTGTGAGGAGTGGCGATAAATCACTGGGGTCTTAATCAAAGCACTACAACAGGGAGCGTCATCAATCACTTACTACAGTACAACACAACATCATCCTCTTCTCCCCGTCATGTGGCTGGCGGCCCTGCTCTCACCTTAACATGGGACACATCGCTGTGACACATTATCATTAGCGCAATCAGCACCACTTTGGGCATCCTGACGGAGAGCCATCAAATAATAAATGGATAGGGAGATGTACGGGGCAATAAAGCTGCCAAACCCCGACTCTGGTGTCACACAGCAAACGCACAAGGACAAAACAGGACTCTCTGCCCTGGTTTCTGGAAAACTGGAGCAAGACGTGGACGGGCAGCGTCTTTCCAACAAGCTGTCACGAGAGCGATAACCCGATATGACCGAGTATTTGGAGCGCTGGTCTATTCAAGCCTTCGCTCTTCAAAATCTGCTTGGATGCAGTAGGTGAAGCCGGCTGTGATGGATGACACAGGGCTGGGTCACCTTAAGAAAACAGCAGTGACATTCACAACGTCCCTGCTTCAGGTGTGAGAATGACAGATGGCATTTCAATGAAATCTATAAAAATGTGTCAGCACTGGAAGATGCTTTGACTTCTAGTCCTCTGCTGCCCTACTTTAGATCCAATGCACATTCAGCATCACTCTGTGCTTTAAAAAAAAGCAACCAGTAAAGGAGAAACTGATTCAGTCTGAAGATCTGACTAAAATTATATCCACAACACTGAAAAAACAAGTAGTCCCGTTGTGTTGGATGTATTCTGTGACTACATTCATCTCTCATTAAAGACAGACAAACAGAAAGAGAGAGAGGAGGGGGGACCAAGATGGCAGGCACTCATCTATGAAGGACATGGACACAGCAGGTATTTTTAGTTAATAGTTTTTGGGAGCTGTCAATTGGAACGGCTCATTAAAATCAGAAAAAGTGTCCATCAACCATGTGAATGACTAAACAACTAAAACAAAACAAAACACACACACACACACACACACACACACACACACACACACACACACACACACACACACACACACACAAACAACATACGTATATTACCCAAATCTTTGGTGACCTCTGCAAAGACAAGGTGTGAATGGATGGATTTATTATTTATTTATTATGCTCTTCTGCCTATAGGCAGGTCTACTAAAATGTAAAGAAGCCTACTTAAGGATTATTAATGACTTTATAATGGCGAATTAAGCAGTGAGGTTCATTATCACTCTGTGGACACAGTAAATGAGATACTTAATGAAGACGCCCTCAGTAAAGCCATTAAACTTAACATGATCTTATTCATATTAAGGGTCTTCAGCAATTCAACATGAAAGCAGGTTGATCTGTATTATAATATATTAATATGTTACTATACACACTTTTGTTCTCATGTTTGTTGAAAGTAACATGAAATAATCATCCCGTTATGGTTTGTACACATCCCATTTAGGCCATTTTGATTCCAGCACAGGTTAATTTGACCCAATGGGTCATTTTCTCTCTTGCTGTGTGAGTTGAGTGTTAACTGCTTTTATTGATGACTCTTGAAGTACAGGGCTGAACCATGCAAGGCGGTGCAATTATCAAGTAATTACTCTTAGGGTAGTGTGAATAATTTAAATCCCTGTACTTGTATAGGCTGCCAAATACAGTCCTGGGTCACGTGTGACAGAAATATAGTTTAATGTAGTTGATACTGGTTATAGTGCACATCGGTACAGCGGCAGCTGCAGCCTGCTGTATAACAGCCGACGTCATCAAAGTGATGAGTGCGCATTGCGGCAACAAAAACAGGGAACGAGACCCTTCATCTAACCAAACAATCAAGTTATGAACAGTATTCAAAGAATCTGTATGTCGTGTGGCTGCTGGCTAACAATAGCAGTCTCTCCAGTCAACAGCCTTATGGACTGATGACGGCCTTGGATATTCAAGGTGAATATGAACTTCAAAGTCTCAGGAAACACTGTGGGGTCAGCACTGATGAGAGTTTATCACCTGAATTTGTCATGAATCAAAGGTGAGCATGGCAGCTGTCCCATGGAATGTGGTCTCCACTTTTGTGAAATGCTCTACAAACAGTGAAAACATTAAGCAAACTGGGATACAGAAAGCAAAGCAAAGATCTAGTAAGCATAGATAAGGTTGAGACACTTTACTTTTACTGGGCTTTTGTCAGACATGTTTAATAATTTCAGGAAACACCTTTGTCCCTGTCTTAATTGCATATGTTCTACAAATATACTACTAAAATGAAAATGGTACTGTATCTACAGTGGCTACAACAAACAGTGGTCAGATCACTGTCTGTGTCTGTGATGTCTCTCCATTAACTGTCATTTTATTTATTAAGCAACAATAGCTGCATGTAATGAATGGTATAATTCTCCAAAGGACACTCCATTTTATTATTATTGCATGACTTTGGATTCTGTGCGCAGCAGTTACGCGTTTGATGGGCAGATCAGGTAAACGCTGCCACTTATCGGATCTTTGGTGTAATTGCAATTTTGCAACTCACCATGTTGCCTTCAGGACTCACGGAAATATTTAACTCCACTCAAAACAATTTAACTTTAACATTACGTTAATTCACAGTTTTCTTAAATTTGAGGACAGAATTGAAAGAAATGCGGGTTTATTCGCTTAGAAGAGTAAAGTGGTTCTAAATCTACCAATAACTTGTGTAATGTTTTTGTATTACAGCTCAAGAAAGTTGTTTTTACTACTAACACTTGGAGCGCCTGAAGGTAGATAGGTATCCAAACATGGCGGACTCGGACGAGCCGTAAGTAGCTGCCGAAGAAGCGAGCGAGAAGCAGTCACTAACTGCCCGAATAGTGGTCTCAGGTCGTAATAACTCACAAGAGCACAGCATGAATGAACCTTCTTTTATTCTCTCTCTTTAGGGAGAAGAAAAGAAGCAGAGTAGTGGAGCAGACTGAGAAGTTAGTAATGAATTAGTAAAACTGGCGGAAGGCTTGAGGACAGAAGGAAGGTTAACGTTAGCTAGTCACTTCTGATTGTAAACAAAACATAATAATCCCAACTACCTGCGAATGAATAGCTAACACATACATCCAGTTAGTATTTGTGTTATCATTGATGTCTATGCGACGTGTCTTCCTGCTGTTGTTTCCAGGAGGAAACACGTTGATAACACAAATACTCACCTGCCTGTTTTTGCCTAGGGTTGAATCGTAACGACCTCAAAAAGGTTTCAATGCGTTTTCGTAATTTCTATACTAGACTATATGATATTGCATGATGCCAGACTGTCTGAAATGCTGACGCTGACTACACTCTGATCGCGTTGTTATTGTCGTCAGGATGGTGGTGGATGGAGGCTACGGAGGTACCTGCGAGTGGCAGGGCAGATGGAACCACGTTAAAAAGTTGCTGGAAAGAGCTGGTCCGTTCACGCACCCAGACTTTGAGCCCAGCACAGAGGTAACAGTTGTAACTGCATTTACACCCAGACATAATTTCTCATCTGAGCTGCCCTTTGTTATCTTCTATAACTTGCTTTTTATGTAGCTAATGTACATGTAATTTCATACCACAGTCACTTCAGTTTTTGTTGGAGACCTGCAAAATCCTGGTGATCGGCGCTGGTGGTCTGGGATGTGAACTGTTAAAAGGCTTGGTATAATCACTATTAGAATGAATATTTGAAAGCTGCGGTTTAATCTCGTAAGTATTAAACATGTAGTTTATCTATTTTTGTTAATGGCTCAGGCTTTTTCTGGCTTCTGCAACATTCACGTTGTTGACATGGACATCATTGACGTCTCTAACCTGAATCGCCAGTTCCTCTTCAGGTTAGTGTGTGTTTTTTGTCAAGTCTTGATCTGTATAACTAAGCAACAGAATCAAGTGATTTAAATAATTATCTATTTTTGTTTTGTTCTGCTTACCAGGACAAAAGACGTAGGCCGACCCAAGGCAGATGTTGCAGCTGATTTCATCAACAGCCGAATACCTGGGTGCCGTGTAGTCCCGTATCCTTTTTAATGTTATGCAGTTTGAAGTTTTTATGTGCTAAATGTTAAAAATAATCGTGTTGTAAAGAACAGTATTTTCTGTGCCAATGCATGTAAGACTGAAAAGAATGCACAAATACAAACAGATATACGTAATATCATTGTGAACATCAGTTATTCGTCAACTTCTCCTAAATGCTTCTTTTCAGACATTTTAAGAAAATTCAAGATTTAGATGAAATATTCTACAAACGTAAGTCAACTTTTCCTACTGTATGTTGGAAGCAGATGGAGTGTAGCAGTACAGACACTACAAGATTATGTGTAGATTTTTACATTTAGTGTAAAAGTGTAGATTCTCTACCTCCTGGATTGTGTCAGTAACACATCTGAATGTGTTCATCTCTAGAATTCCATATAATTGTCTGTGGGTTGGACTCTGTAGTTGCCAGGAGGTGGATGAATGGTATGCTGGTAAGTTATTATTACATTTAAATCTTTATTACAGTCATTTTCTTCTGGCTACAGAGCTTATTGGTTGCTGTGCACATCCATGTGTTTTTGCAGTTGTCTTTGCTGGTATATAAAGATGGTGTATTGGACCCAGGATCTATCATTCCCTTAATTGATGGTGGCACAGAAGGCTTTAAAGGCAATGCTAGAGTCATTCTCCCTGGCATGAGTGCCTGCATTGACTGTACTCTTGAGCTTTATCCTCCTCAGGTACAGTAGTTATTTATAAGATAATGGCTATAGCTTTGACTAAGTGGTCTAAAAAAAGAAATATGTCTGGTTTTGCAGATCAACTTTCCCATGTGTACAATAGCCTCTATGCCTCGTTTGCCAGAACATTGCATTGAGTATGTCCGTGTTCTACTATGGCCTAAAGTGCGACCGTTTGGAGGTAGGAAGTTTAACTAAGGCTCTAGAAGTATAATTAATATGAGTTAAGGCTTTAGAATCCTCACCATCTGAAGTTCACTACCCAGAAAGATACTCTGTCTTTGTGTGTGTGTGTGGATTAGACAGTGTTGTATTGGATGGAGATGACCCAGAGCACATCCAGTGGGTACATCAGAGGTCTTTGGAGCGGGCAGCCGAGTTCAACATTACAGGAGTCACGTACAGATTAACCCAGGGTGAGTATAAACAACACACCTGTTAGCAGCAGAACAATGCTTTTTATCCTTGCAGCTGTTGTGGAAAACCACAAACATCATAAACAAACAAGCTGTTGCTGCTTTAATTGTCTGGGAGGCTTAATTAAAATAGGGAAACAACATACACACCATATCTATGTTCATAATGATCAGCAGAATTATAAAGTTTTTTATTTAATTTGGTTAAAGGTGTTGTTAAGAGGATAATCCCGGCAGTAGCGTCTACAAATGCTGTCATCGCTGGTAAGTAAAATAAGTAAAATGGTATTTTATTAAAGAAGTGTGTGCTTAATGCCCAGCTGCAGTAAGTGTGCAGAGTTTCTGTAAACTGAAACACGTAGAAACATAGATGTAACTGTGTCGATGTGCTTTATTTGACCCAGCTGCTTGTGCAACTGAAGTTTTCAAAATAGCATCAAGGTGAGTTTTCAGGCTCTACTTTGCAGCCACACATAAAGTGATTTTCCTCTGCACATTCCCTTCACCATTTCTTATGGCACTCTTTCCATTCTCAGTGCCTTTATACCTCTCAATAACTACATGGTCTTTAATGATGTTGACGGCCTCTACACCTACACTTTTGAAGCAGAACGGAAGGTTTGTTGCCCAGATTTTATTTTTACAGCGACGAGTTACTATCTTAGATTGTTTTTATTTATTTACTCCAACTTAATTCCACTCAGGAAAACTGTTCAGCCTGCAGCCAAGTACCTCTCGACTTGTTCTTTTCGTCTTCTTCCAAACTCCAGAAGGTGCTAGACTACCTGATAGAGAGTGCCAGCCTGTAAGTTTGCCTTCCTCATTAAAATTTACTACTCGGTACCACAGTGTAACTAACACATAGACTCCCTGTGTTTAGTTGTTGTTTGATTTGTAAATATGTATTATGCTTTGCTATAAATGTATTTTTTCAGACAAATGAAATCACCAGCTATAACAACAACGATAGATGGAAAGAACAAGACATTGTATTTACAGGTAATTCATTTCTGATTTTAAATGTCATTTATTTTAATTTTCATTTATCTCTGATTATTGTGTTGTTTGAGTTGAATCCTAGTGACATTCAGCCCAGTTTTAGTTTAAGCAGTGCAGTGCTGTTTTGTTTTACAGTCTGTTGCATCAATTGAACAGAGGACGCGACCAAATCTTTCCAAAACTTTAAAGGGTGAGATTTCCTTTTTCCCTGCTTAAAGTGTTAAAAAATACAAAATGTAGCCTGAATTAGTCAGATGTATACAGTGTAGACAATGTGTTGTCTCTGTTATGTTATGAGCATATGTTTTCCAGAGCTTGGGCTGACTGAAGGACAAGAGCTGGCTGTAGCTGACATCACCACACCCCAGACCATGTTGTTCAGACTCTGCTTTACCTCATAGTACAAACCCAAGCACCCTCATACAGTCCATGTTATGCTTGGTTTTCTAGCCAGCTACGACACATGGCTCCAAAAATAGATGTTTACAGTTGTATAGTCAACATGTACATATTTATACAGTCATGTACATATTAAGTGAAGTTAATGATTTGCACTGAAAAACAAAATCATAGCTTAAACCTTGTCATGTTTTCAGGAAATACTGTTTGCAAATGGTGAAGGATTAAAGTTATCATCAATACAAGAAAGATATGTATTTATTCCACAGTTTTTTTAACTAAATTGTAATTACCACACACTAAATAATTTGAATAAAATAATAAAATGTTTTTCTCACATGTTCTGCTTTCTTAATGTACACTGAAGGTGATAAAGTATCTAGTATATGTGACAGAAATGTTTTTTATTGTTTAATTTGTAAACACATTGACTGTTTCCAGGGGTGGTAAAGGTACAGAAACAGCAAGTAAAAGTTACTTTCCACAACACACAACGGCTTCATATTCTGTACTCTTCATATTCTGTAAGTACAAACTATATGCTCAGAAAGCAATTCACCAAAACAAAATAATAAAACTGTGTTTCTTAGTGTTTAAAATGATGCTGTATAAACACATCTTTTCAGATGTTTATTGTTATATTTCCTGGGGCAAAATGGAGCTAGAAAAAAAAGTATATGTAAAATAAAGGTAAAAAGACAATACATATAACTATTTTTTTTAATAATTTGAACCAGTTTTTGACTAAATATACGTATCTACGTGTTATTTATAAATAATGAAGCCAAATGCTTAAACAAACATTGCACAATTATCTTTTAACAAGGACTTCCTTGTTGGCCTACTCAGGTTGGATCATGACGTCATTGTGCTACGTGGACCGGAAGTATCTGGCAGGCTAATGCTAGCTAGGTTGCAAGTTCAGAGCGACCAAAACAAACGATGACGGCCCAGCAATGGACCCGAAATAACATTGATTTGTCGTTTGGATTACGGTTATTTTGACAGTACCCGCGAAGTTCCTAATGCGGTGCTTCGAGACATATTTACTTCTACGTGAACAAGTAGCGATTAGGTGATTTTTTGTGTGCCAACTGGCCAGTTTGCGAGCTGGAAGTCTGTGGGATCACTGCACTATGCGTTGGCTAACTTGAGCTTCGCTAACTAGCTAGGTGGTGGCTAGCTGTCAACAAGGACTGCCAGGACAAACCAAATGCGCAATTGCGGAGTACAGTTCGCGACGAAAATGCAGATGAAGTGAATGTGCTTTGAGAGGCAACACCAAACACTCGTGACAAAATTCGTGTGGCGATTTTTCAACTTGGTGATAGCTAGCTAGCTTAATAGTCAAGATGAGTTGGTTCAACGCATCTCACCTGTCCACCTTCGCTAAGCAAGCTTTGACAACAGCTCAGAAGTCAATTGACAGAGTTTTGGACATCAAGGAAGAGGACCAGTGGGGTGACACAACTGTGATGCCCTACAATGGTAAGTACTGTTGGCAAGGGGGTAATAGCTGTGGTTACCTTATGGAGGTTCGCTGCTATACTTAAAGATCTAAAGATATACTTGTTAAGATAATTTGTTCTTTGCAGATGTTTCATTACCTGGAAAACTGTCATTAAGTGGAGGATGGGGGATAACGCAGTGGGAAGCACCCCCTGATGAAGAAAAGACGAGCACCCCTCCTCCCTCCTCTGAGGCCATTACCACCCCTGTTACACGCACAGTTGTAGATGAATCTGAAAGCTTTTTCAGTGCCTTTTTGTCATCTGGAGATGTACAAGCTGTCACCAAATCCCAGGTAGTCTCCGTACCCCCTGCCAAATCTCAAAGGGGGCAACAG
This sequence comes from Betta splendens, assembly GCF_900634795.4. Lineage (NCBI taxonomy): Eukaryota > Metazoa > Chordata > Actinopteri > Anabantiformes > Osphronemidae > Betta > Betta splendens. Next base: position 833,892 of record NC_040885.2, on the reverse strand, counting down.
GAAAACGAAAAGAAGAACCAACAAACTGGAATCCAGAAGGAGACGGAAACGTCAGCGCCTGTTGATATCACTCAAGAGCCTGAGACAGCGACTGACGTCCAGTTGGTGACGCCTGAATCCTCACCATCAGCACCTTATGCAGATACCATCCTACTGCAGCCAGTTTCACCTGTTTCTTCTTCTACTTCCACTTGTAACACTGACAGCAAAATGAGCAGTGTAATAACAGACGTTAGCGCAACAGTTTCTCTAGAATCTAAAACAGAGCAACCCCAGGCTGCATCAGAACACAAGGTTGAGGGTGACACTACAGATTCCTCTAAATCTTCAGCTCTTACTTCTGAACCCAAGAGCTCTACTGCTGATCCTTTACTCACTCCTTCCTCTAAGGGAACAGTCTTAGAAAACAAAGAGTCAAAGGTAGAGGATCGTCAAACCGATACACCCTCCCCTCCAGTCAGTGCTTTCTCCTCAGGTACCTCAACCACCAGCGATATTGAAGTGCTTGACCATGAGAGTGTGTTGAGTGAGAGCTCAGCCAGCTCCAGACAAGAGACTGGGGAGGGAAAAGCCGGCCTTCATTTAATGCAAGGCTCCTTTCAGCTCCTCACTGCCTCTACCTGTGGGGATTTTCCCCGACTGGAGGACTATCCCAAGCTTACAGAGAGTTGTGGCTCATCCTCGGACGCATTTGAACGCATTGATTCATTCAGTGTGCAGTCACTGGATAGCAGGAGTGTCAGTGAAGTAAATTCAGACGATGAGATCCCTGGCAGCCGGACACTAGCGTCTGTCACTGCAGGTCCTGCTCCTCTTACAGTATCATCAGCTGTTTGTCAGAAGCAGGAAGAAAGAGTGGGGGACAATGCAGGAGAGGAGGAAGAGGGATTCCCTGATATGATGAGGGAGCTGTCGCTGGATGAGATGGAGGAGAGTGGTCGAAGTGCAACGCCTGTGAATAGTGAGCAGCCGGAGGAACTGACAGAACAAGATGAGGAATCTGGGACTAATGTCACACTGTCTGATCCCTCCTCCACTGTTGGAGAACAGATCACTCCACCAATCACAGAAGAGATGAAAAGTGTCTCTACAGTTCAGATACTAGCGCTTCAAAAGGTAACGGCTGGCCTCTGAATTTTATTGGTTGCAATAACGGGATGTTGCATATTTCATATATATATCCCAAAACACGCTGTCTGCGGTGCATGTCTTAGCCACTATTCCACCACTGCTGGTAAACAAATGTGGGGTGTAGTAGTTCTAAAATTGTGTGGGTGTGTTTGAGTACTCAATTACCAGACTGCTTAATAGGAACAGCAAATATTGGTAACATGCAGTAAGCAATCTACTTGAACATTATTAGGTAACGCGTGGTTTTACAAAGCAACATTTAAAAAAAACAACCTTAGAATGAAAAAGAGAAGTGAATCATATATGTCATTCTACCTGTAAAAACTAGTACAGACAGCTAACGTTAGATGGCTTGGAAATAAGGCATGGAGGTCGTTTGGACATGTTCAGAGGAGAGATGGTGAATACATCAGTATAAGGATGCTGACTTGGAACTGCCAGGCAAGCTGCGGTCCACTAAAGCCTGTTACCCTGCTGGTTTCCCAGCTCTCTCTGCTGATCACCTTGATCAGGTGTGTCCGTTGGCTTATCCTGCTGATCATTTTACTTAACACAACTGATCGAGGTAGTTGGTAGTAGCTAGGGCAGGGAGAGTTGGAAAACTAGCAAGAGAGTGGCCGAGTTTGACAATGCTGGACTAGAGAAAGACCAAAGAGAAGGTTTATGGATGTATTAAGAAGGACATTAAGTTAGTTGGTGTGAGAGAAGAGGATGCAGGGGACGTGGTCAAACTGAGACAGATGACTCAATGTTGCGACCCCTGTAAGGAAGCAGCCAAAAGATAAAGATGATTGTATCTAGTATTTGACATTTAGAAGATCATGTTTTAATTCTGTGAATACAGTCTATAGTCAGCATCATGTCTATTAGGCAGATGCTGTTATGTTATGTTATGTTAAGTCCCAGAAGTTGTTTTGCTATTTAAATGAGGCAAATGTGAAAACACAATGAAATGGATCATGCTGCTTTCTTTCAAAATTGGTGGGAAACTTTCTGTGGAAGCTGTTGAAAACACAAGACATGTTGTGGACATATTTTAGGTCATTGATGAACTGTCAGGCCGCCTTGAGACGAGAGAATCCCAGCTGCTTGCAGTGAGCAAAGACAAGGCCAGGCTGGAGGAAGAGTGTGACAATCTCAAAGAGTGAGTGATGACGCACACATCTAGTTCACAAAAACAAAACCTTGATAGGGAAATTGTTTCGATCAAGAGTGTACAGTTTTAAAAGAAAAGCTTTCATCAACATGGAAAACACTTTTACAGTTTTGTTAAAATATTAAAACATTTTTATCATACTTTGACTTTTAGCCTACACCCACTCTATAGGAAGGAGTGGGGGTAGGGTTAAAACTATTTCCAATTTAGGTTATATGGAATAGTGAGTGGGTTAAACCAATGATTCTTTTCATTCTCTAGTGAGGTGATAGGCCTGAAGGAGGAGAGCTCCACTGTTCAGTCCCTAAAGGATGAATTCACTCAACGCATAGCGGATGCAGAGAGGAAAGCTCAGTTGGCCTGCAAAGAAAGAGATATAGCCAAGAAGGTATTGCTGGTCAAATATGTGGATAAATCACACCTCTTTAACAATTGAACATCAAACCAAATAATGTGTGTCCAAAATTACATTTGTCTTTGTTTCAGGAAATAAAGGGTTTGAGAGAAGAGCTGGCTACACGACTTAATTCAGGTGACACAATGGAGATAATCAGAGAGAAGGAGGAGCAGATCAGAGAGCTGCTAGAAGAAGGCAAGACACATTGTTGTTTATTTTGACTAGCCCTCACAGTTTGTCTTGAAACAAGTCATATTGTGAAGAAGATCCTTCTACTACAGAACATTTGACTTAACGAAACACCCAGTGCACGTTCCTGAGTAGCTATTACATCCTGGGCCTCCTCTGATGGTGACCGTCTTTAATGTAAGTCGACCTAAGTTGATATTTATTTCTTTTACTTTACTAGGTGAAAAGTTATCTAAGCAGCAGCTGCAGCATAGCAACATTATCAAGAAGCTGCGTGTGAAAGAGAAGGACAGTGACGCAAAGATCATTAAGCAACAGAAGAAAATGAAGGAGCAGGAGGAAGAACTCGGGCACCTACAGCAGGTGTTTATTGAGTAAATTATATGAACTAACAGGAAATATAGAGATTCCCTTTTACGAATTAGGTCGAGTGTTCATGTTTTGTGTGTTAGGTAATGGATGGTAAAGAAGAGGTGGAGAAACAGCATCGAGAAAGCATCAAGAAGCTGAATGGTGTGGTTGAGCGGCAGGAGAAGGAGTTGAGCAGCCTACAGTCTGAGTTCGACGAGCTGCAGGAGAAAAACAGGAGTCTCCAGGCCGCACTGGACAACTCCTACAAGTAAACACTTCATATAAATGATTATGGGCTGAAAGACACCTGTGCGCATTCAGCACACTGAAATACAATTTGGAAGGGAATCAAAATACTTTTTTAGAAGCTACATTATAATGAGTTCATGTCTGTTGACAGGGAGCTGGCAGAACTGCACAAGACAAACGCCAGCAGAGCCAGTGAGGCTGAGGAAGCAGCGCTGAGCCGGGATATGCAGGCCAAAGAGCAGCTGAGCCTAGCACTTGAAAAGGTCCAGGAGGAGGCCAGGATGCAGCAGGAAGCGCTAGCCAACCAGGTAAATGTGGTTCACTGTGTAAACACACCCTGGAGCAATTTGCCATGGAGATTGCAAAGTTACAGTAAAGACTCAATGCTTGTTTGCCATGGTGCACGAAAGTACTATTTACTAAAGAGCTGCTAGTCATAGTGTAAACACTCACTTTGTTCATCTAACAGCTGCAGATGTGTACAATAGGAATACTTCCTTCTGACATAGACAAGGATATAATAGAAGAATAAGGAGATGTTTGTGTTTTTCATCCAGTTTGCATCTTTCATGAGCTTACAGTACATACCTTAATGCAATGCTGAGTCAGTGTAGCAGCCCTTTACAACTGCACATTGTATTAACTCTTTTAAATGTGATGTACAGGTTGCTGACTTGAGACTGACTCTGCAACGAGCTGAGCAACAGCAGGCGAGGAAGGAAGATTATTTGAGGGAAGAGATCAGCGAGTTGCAGCAGGTACGGAACAGATTCTTGATGAAACGAAGAGTCAAATACAAAGGCTCTTTAAATCACCCTTTTTTTCTTCTTTGTTTTTTTTTTTACTTCAACAGAGACTTCAAGAAGCAGAGACTAGAAACCAGGAGCTCAGTCAGAGTGTTACCTCAGCAACAAGGCCCCTTCTGCGACAGATTGAGAACTTACAGGCCTCACTGGGTGGACAAACAGCAAGCTGGGAAAAACTGGAGAAGAATATTTCTGATAGGCTTGGTAGGAGTCAGAGTTGAATCATATGTGTGAAACAAATGGCCAAATTCCCTCCATTTCATCAACTTTTCTTTTCAACAGTTGATGCCCAGACACAGCTAGCTGTTGCTGTGGAGAAGGAGCGTGCAGCAGCAGAGGAATTGTTGTCCATTAAGTCCCAGCTGGCATCCCTGGAGTCCCAGAATTCTTTGCTGCGCCAGGAGAAGGCCAGATGCCAGGCTCACCTGGAGGCCGAGAAGAACAAGAGAGAGAGGCTGGAGGATGAGAGCAGCAGGTAACACATTACACAGTTTAGCCTTTCATATTAGTCTTCAGGCTCCTAAAGGGATCGCTCTTTGTGCCACATGATCATCTTGAGTTAAAAATTGTTGTCTTCAGAACTGAACTGTTTGGATAATGTGTCTGACAACGAAGCAGAAGGTTCTGGGTTAATCTTATTGTTGTTGGTTACTGTGACATCTATCTTGTTTGCTTGTTTTCTTAATATAGGGAGCATGTCGAACTGGAAAATCTAAAAGGAGAATACAGTCGTATGTTGGAAGAGGCCAAGAAGGAAAAGGTACCAGAGTGCTCTTTCTTCTTTCTTATGCGTTGTCATAATCTTCCTCGTGTTCCTCATGTTCAGCTACTTCTTCTTTCATCAGCTGCTGCTGACCAATCAAGTAGAGATGGAGAAGATGAAAGTGGAGCAAGAGAAGAAGAAATGCTATTTGGCACAAGAGGCACTAAAGGAAAAGGTTTTAGAACTTGTTCGATATTGTTAATGGATTTTTGACACTGCAAAGAACAGCTGAGATGTTTTTTTCTTATAGCTCAATAGTTATAAAAGAAATTGCGCGTTTTTCTTGTTTTCAGGAGCGCAGGACTATGACCCACTCTGCGGGAGAGCCCCCAGGTTCTTCGACACCTTCACTTTCCCGCTCCAGTTCTATTAGCGGAGTGGACACTGCTGGCCTGCACACTTCTATTCTCTCTCAGGTGAAGATGCTGAAAAATGTTTGCGTATAAATGATGAGCTTTCAAATTCCTCTAGCATGAATGGGTTTTAAAGCTGGCATTTTTGCTATTTACCCCCAGGATGATACTTTAGACCACTCGCTGGGCTCCATGACGATGTCAATGAGCGGGACCAACCTGTATGAAGCTGCCAGACTGACCGGAGGTTCCAGCATCATAGAGAACCTCCAATCTCAGCTCAAACTCCGTGAAGGAGAGATAGCACAGCTTCAGGTAGCAAACTAGAACAAACCTAAACCACAAGACTTTTATCAGTTCTTCTACACATGAGTGTGACTATCCACAGTGTTTTGTCACATCTTTTAATTCCCACTTTCTTGCCTTCTGGTATTCCAGCTTGAGATCTCTAGTCTGGAGAGAAGTCGCTCTGTGATGGCGGAAGAGTTGGTTCGACTCACTAATCAAAATGATGAGATGGAGGAGAAAGTAAAGGAGATCCCAAAGCTTAAAATCCAGCTAAAGGTGAAGGCACTTAATTTTGAGTATAGTCTGAGATCAGAAACTCACTGCTGAACCCAGTACCTTTCAGTTGTGTTAGGTGTCCTTTACTCATTTGACTGACTGTATGTATATTTCAGGATCTGGAGCAGAGGCATAATACCATCTTGCAGATGTATGGAGAGAAGGCTGAGGAGGCAGAGGAGCTGAGACTGGATCTTGAAGATGTAAAGAACATGTACAAAACCCAAATAGATGAACTGTTGCAGAACCAGAAATAAACAGTTTACTGTATTGTTTTACTTTTGGAACATTCACGAACCCAATCATCTTATCTACACATGCAGTCATAAAAAGAGGGCAGATAATTTAATTTCAGTCACTGTGTTACAATAAAAAAATAGTATATATATATATATATATGTTTAAATATATTCTAATATTTTACCTTAAGTCACTACCATAAACCTTTTTTAAATTGGTTGTTGGCAGTATTCATTGTTACAGAATCTGAATGAAGGAGTTTGTGATTCAGGTGTCCAGCTGAAATCTTAGGGATGTTGTACAACTTTAGACAATATGTCCTGATTGAACCCTCAACATAGCAAAGAATCCACAAACCTGTAGAAAATGGTGAAAGTTTTTGCACTGTGAAAATTCTTCCTTGTTTCTTTATGAATAATCAGAATGATTTAAGGAATATATTCAAATACTGTACAGAGAAATGGTTATGTATAACCATATGTCTTGTTCTGATCTGCTTACAAATCACAATATGTGGTGTAGGTCTGAGTAGCTTGTGATTGAAATCCTGAAGCCTGGAGTTTAAACTCTATACATATGTAAATGAATAAACATTTATTGGGCTGTGGGAAAAAAAAAATTGCAGTTCATCATTTACATAAATCTTTTGTTGCTTTTCCACAAATTATAAACTCCTAGAAGTTTTAATATTCCCAGACCTACAGATGATGTTACATACCACATTCCAGGAGTATTAATTTTTTAAAGTTTAAGTTTATTATTTGTAAAACCTCCTACAAAACACATACATACATACAGAAGTTATCCTATCATGTTTGAAATCAAGTGTGTCCACTGCGCCACCTGCCGGTCATTGCTGTATATCACCTTCACGCGCGGTTCTGGCGTTTCCGGTGTTATGGCGGCTACCGGCATCCTCACTTCAGTCTGGAGAAAAGCAGTCTGGGATTAAAGGTAAAGTCTCTCTCAAGCTTACAGCAACTCTACGTAGACGACCAGCAACAATGAGTTTTGTTTGTGTCTGATGTCAGTTTTTTTGAGCGCTGATATGTGACGTGCTTTTCTGTTCTGCTTCTAACATGAAGTTAATAGTAACTACATGTATAATTACCGTTTGTTAATAAGAATTTGTCTTCATGAGCAACCCACGTCGCTACACGATAACCAGTAGATTCAAAGCATTCGCTTGCAATTAAGTAGGAGAGTTTAACATCTGAAAAGGAAAAAGCAGGCGATGCGTTATAACTTCTGCACCACCCAACGCTGCTTCAGTCTAACTAAGGCTACGGTACATACCGTTAAACCCCTGACGTTAATTAACGCCAACACGGCTAGCTTAACGGTTGACCGTTAACGCTAGCTTTTAATCAGACTGCATTAGCTTAAGGAAACTTCGCGTCTCCGTACAGTTCAAGGCAAAGTTATGACTTCACTAACGCCAGGGACATTGGAGCTTACATAGAAACCTATGAGAACCGTTAAACAGTCACACAGAGATTTAATTACTGTTGATTTACGGCAACGCTTCATTTTACTCCTCACGTTAACTCTATGGGAATGTTTGACTGGCAGTTATTTGGTCGTTGTGAAAATAGCATTGCAAATAACTTCAAGTCATATCCGGCAGCTTTTCTTTTAGCACATTCTTTTAGATATGAAATGATTTGTGAACTATATTTACCACATTTTCACAGATCGCATTTTAGACATACTTGAATTCCACAATGTGGAAATTCTGGTGTTTTTAGCAGCAGCCTGACAGTTTACAGGACAAACAGAAAGGTAAACAACAGTAAAAACAGCAATAACTGGTTGATTGATTACTGAATTTGAAGCATACACTTCCTTTATTTGTTTAGCAACATATCTTGGATCATGAAATTAAACTGTGTAGAGTCACTGACTTTTTGCTCGCTCTTTAACCTTATTTATGACTCCTCTGTCAACTCAGCTATACTTCCTGCAATAGGACCTGTCCTTAAACGGAGCTTGGGTCCTCCTGGTGCTACATTCCCACCCACTTGCTTGTGCCCACACGCTTGTCTACTGCGGTGCTTGTTAGGCTTTGCACCAAGATCGCTGTGTGAGTCTGTGTCTGTTGTCTCTCCTCTCCTCACAGCTGTCCTGCATGTCTGTGCAATTCTGACTATGCTGCTCCTGGTAGCGCTGGGCATATCGTTGTTTTCCAGTGTGATCTCTCCTGAAAAGGCGTCGAACAGCAGCCACAAAGCACCAACACCACCTCTTAACTACAGCAGGATTTCCCTGCCACCGGAGCACGTACCCTACTTCCTCTACAACAACAAGAGGGTCGCCAAACAATGCCGCCTGGACCCACTCTGCCCATTTAAAGTAAGACATGTATATTTATCTACGACAGCTTTTCACTGTTTGATGTTTATTATTGCACACTGGTAGACTGGTCATTTAAGTTTTCTTTTACAGTGAGTGAAAGCAACAACACTACTCTTACTTTTGACTTTCAATACCAGGCAGCACATTTGATCTGCTTCTTTTCTTCTACTTCTGTTAGCATGTGTCAATTTGTTTTATAGGTTTTATTGTTTCAACAGACAATAGGTTTGTTAAAATGTATGAAATTTGTTGGCAAACCTCTGCCAGAATTTATTTTTTCTCTCTGTCGTCACAACTGTGAATTCACACTTATTTTCCCAACAGGATGCGCTGCTGGACTTATCTGGCTGTTGGGGTTATGAGAAGCATTGTGATCCTGGGAAGCGTTTTAGCTATCCAGTCTGTAACAAGTTGGATTCTGGATGGTACTGTTGTGGTTCTCAGAAGTTTACTATAATCTCATTTGCACAATTTAATTTCAATATTCTTGCTACGGGCAATCGTTAAGACTCAACTGGTCTGTCATTTTATTGAACAGAAAATGCAAATACTCATTTTAGCAGTGCTGATTTGCTTATGTTTCTGATCTGCCAGGGCTCGTTCACTGGAGGAAGCCCAGGAGCGTTTCTGGAAGCAGGCTGACTTTGGCTATGTCAAGGAGCGCCTCTCGGAACTTAAAGTGCTGTGCAAGGCCAGCAAACCAGTAGGACTTCTCACTCGTTTCCTTAGTTCCCACAGGCCTTATGATAAAACAGGAAGAAATAACTTGTAGATACAGGCACAATGGAAAAAGACTCTCCCTTAGTCCTAGTGGACTGACTATTATTTGCAGTTCAACAACCACTGTATAAAGATAGTATTTAATAAAACAGTATGACTTAAGATTGGTTTGCATACTGTAAAATTTTTATTCTTGTTTATTTTTCAGGGAGACTCTTCATTAAAATGCAGCAGCCATACAAGATTCTGTAAGGCAACTAATCTTTACCTGGACTTGCGGAATCCTCGCAGAAGTCACGAGAGGTTAGTAGAATTGAAAGTGATACAGCATAAAAGGTCTACCTTGCCACTAGTTAGACTCATCTGTGCTTGTTCTACAGATATAAGGAGGATTTCATCCAGGAGGGTCAGATTGGTGGTCGCTGCAGAGTGAACAAGCGAGCACTTGCTGAGGAGGGGGATCACAAAAGCCCTTTGCAGTCGTGGTTAGGCACACACACAGACAGGCACATTAACATTTTAGTCAATATAATTATTCTTGATCAATAAGAACCAATATTTCACGTCCTGTAAGGCTTGTATACAGTAAAAGCTAACTATGCTTTGTATGTTTCTTTAGAGTTAGTGCAACTTGATGCAACTTGAATAAATCTTGTGACCTCAATGAGTCCTGAGAACACTCTTAAAATACAGTCACTATTCAAAAGGCTTAATTTATACTACAGAATTCAAAGTACTTTAATAAACCAGAACCTCTCTATGTCTCATGCAAAGAAAACCACCACAGCAACATAAATAAGACTTGACAACTGGCCTCTAGGCTTGTAAGACATGTGCGACAGCTGCTGAGGATTACACTTACTGTGAGGTTTAACACAGACCATCATTAGGCTGTGCTTTTACTTCTCTCTGCTTCAGTTACTAGGTTTAGCTTGAATTATGGATGAAAGTTTATTTGATCTCTGTCATGTACTGTAATTAGCTTTTTCTTTACTTGTGCTTAAAAACACAGCACTACTCCAAGCGCTGGATGCAGTACCATCCAGGAATATGGGGTAGTGTGTACTTGTCTTTTTTTCAAAGATTTGCTCCACAGTGGGTCTGTGGTGCAGTGGAACTCCTGGCCGGCTTGTTTGGCCTTGGGTGCTACTGTATGTTGCAGTAAATCAAATCACAATCAAATGGTCTCTTATGGTCTTCTAGTTCACCAGCCTGCTGCCTGTTAGGATGCTGCTTGTTGAAATATGTATTTTTTTGTGTTGCATTTTCTATCTTCTTCGCATACAGTAGAAGGTTCCCAGTCTTTCTTATAAAAGATTTAATAGAATCAATTCACTGTTGGAACCCTTTGCTTGTTTTTATAATAAGCCGTATGTGATGTGCTGTCTTTCTACTGTAGGTATGCTGAGCTACAGACATACACAGAACTGGACTTCAATCCAATAGAGCAAGACTACTGTGACATCATCGTTGAAAAACCCACTGTCTTTATGAAACTGGATGCTGGTAAGTAGAATTTATACATAGCAAAAAATTATTTTGCATTTTGGTGGTTTCAACAAACTCCCAGTTCTCTAGCAGAAAACAAACTTTCTCTCTAGAGATCACCACTCTAGTCTGGGAATCAGTGGACACTGACATTGAAAAGGTTCATCAGGACTCCCTTAAAGTAGCTATTCCAGTGTCTGACTATCCACAGTCCAAGTCTGCACTTTTTCTAGGCATTCCCAGCAAACCCTCCCTAAATGTTCAGGGTTACCCAGCAGCCTCCCCTGCACCCCGATGGAACTCATCTCCAGGTTGTGATCCCATGACAGCTGTGCTTCTCTTTTTACTTGAGTGTCAAAGATATATAGCTACAGATTTGATCATAGAACTACAAAGCTGACCATCAACCCTCGGCCTGGGGTGTTCTTTACCACTTTACTGATCTGTAAGAGCAAGCCCTGTGCTTGAATTCGGCCAGCTGGGGTGACACAAGCTAAATGTGTGATAAAAATCATTTTTTTTAATAGTTTTTGTCCCCAACAGGCGTGAACATGTACCATCATTTCTGCGACTTTGTGAACCTTTACATCTCCCAGCACATTAACAACTCCTTCAGCTTAGATCTCAACATCGTCATGTGGGACACAGTGAGTATTTGATATCTAGAGATTTCTTAATTCTTTTCATTGCTTAAGCTGATGATGTGATGTAAATCACAGTAAAACAAAGCTGGTCAGATTAAGACGATGCACTACTGGAAATAACCCTTTCAGAGCTTATATTTGACAGGTATTGTCTCTTAAACACAAAAAATGAATGGAATGAACTTCTTTTTACTACAACCTAGCAAGACATTAGGAACTTACAAATGTACTACACTATAGCTAATGCCAGTACAAATTAGTCTGTGTCTTAGCAGCCTGATGGAGACTTTAATCAGTAAAAAAAGAAAGATCTCTAGACATCTTTACTTGATTGTTTCCTCTCTGTGTGCAAAGGGTATGTGGAAAATATCTAAACGTTATCTAATGTTTAGATAACAGGTTTTTATTGGAGAAGGTGGTTGATTTTAATTGATTTTATTATTTTGTAACTGTATGTTAACAAAAATTTCTTTCCTTTTTAGAGTTTTTACGATTACGGGGATCTGTTCAGTGAAACATGGAAGGCTTTCTCAGATTATGACATCATCCACCTGAAGACCTATGACTCAAAAAGAGTAAGTATATAATAACTTTTGGGCATCTCTGAGTGAGCTGTCTTTGTCTAGGGCAGGGGTGGCCAACCCTGGTCCTCGAGAGCCACAGTCCTCTCCTCCAGTCCTCTACTGATTACCATGATCAGGTGTGTTAGTTAGCTGCTGATTGGCTGAACACACCTGGTCAAGGTGATCAGTATTAACTGGGGCAGGGAGAGTTGGAAAACCAGCAGGACTGTGGTTCTTGAGGACCAGGGTTGACCACTTCTGGTCTAGGGAATCGTAGAACAGTGTTGAAACAGATAATGCATTAAAAAATCCTGATATTCTTGCTTTCGCTCTCAGCCAGCTGAGCTCGCAACATGCAAGACTCCCAAACCAGCTACTTCATAAAATTTCAAATGATGTAGTTTAATAAATTAAATCACTGTCAACATCTAAATCATAGTGACATCTCTACCATTTGTTGCAGGCTTATCCAAAGCCCACTACACATTGAGCTGAGGTGGGAAAATTACTTAATTTAGTTATCATACATAGTCCCACCTCATTGATTAAATGATCTTGGAAGGTATATTTAGGTTGCAAAATCATGTTTGCATTCATGCGCAGCAGCACACAGGGACACCTACAGTACCGCCTACATTTTAGATCTGATACAACCTGAATTCTTTCTTATTGTCCTCATTTGCACTTGTCCATAGGTGTGCTTTAAAGATGCCTTCTTCTCCCTCCTCCCAAGAATGAGATATGGCCTTTTTTACAACACACCTCTTGTAAGTTAGTCTTCATATACTGTATACAGTACGTGTGCCTGTCAGTGTATGCAGCTTCTTAATAGATGTCTTTATAGATGTCTTGTTTGTGTGTTGGTTTATATGTTTTAATTTCAAATGTTATTGCCCCTCACCAGCCTTACTTCCCCCTTCCCCCACTCCCAATGATATACAGTTTAGTCATAAACATTCAGTTCAGGTTAAATATTTATGCAATGTATTCAAAAGCTCCGGGAGTGCTTATGTTATTTAAATGATAATTCCTTTGAGATTCCCATAAAGATGATACCATATAAATATCTGGTGCCCTGCGGTTCCAGCTTCAAGATGTGAAATATTGATAGGTCATCTTCAAGTGCTTTTGATTACCCCTACAGCACATGTCATGTTTATATTCATGTGCTCACAGCTGCGGTGCCAGTGTATATCAGACATCCCGCGACCTGACAAATGCATATGGTGCATTTTATATTCCTTCCAGTGAAATTTGTTTACAGCTGTTAGATGTGATGTGATGTTTTGGCCAGTGTGTTACATTACAGTGCCATGCAATAGTAGAATAGTATAGTAATAATATTTGATGAATGTATATGACATATTTCCTATTTTTTGACTATGTAGAATGAAGTGATGAATTTAATGCAGTATTTTCAATTAAAGGGATGAGTTTTTAAATGGACAGCTCATATGTGTTGTGCTGATGACAGATAGCCGATTGCTCAAGTGAAGGGATGTTCCGGGCCTTCTCCCAACATGTTCTTCATCGTTTGAACATCCCACAAGATGGGTCAAAGGTAAGATGAGAATCTTATTTACATCTTTTTTGTAATTTGCGACCATTAGGTCCTGTTACTAACAGGCATAAGTCATATGACCTGCATTTGTTTCCTAGTTTCAACAACCTCAGTCAGTTTGTCTGGTTTTGGCAGCTCTTATTTTCATATTTAGCGAGCATATCACATGTTCAGAACACTGATAGCGCTCTAATTTTTCCAAATAAATGCAACGGCAACTGGGTTTCAGTATGACATTTGTACATCTGTTATGGGGCTGGAGACAGAAAGACTTTAGACAGCCCTCTAGGTCAACAAGGAGCTTGGGCCTCTTTTAAGCGCTAAGACATTTTTAAAATGCATTGAACAGGGCAGTAGTTCTACAGGAATAATACTGTCACACTGTTGAGTTAAATTGACCAGTGCCTCTATTTTCTCAGAAGTGTATATGCGTGTGCTCAGACGTGCAGCTCTACTCTCACCTCCCTACTTATCTTACTGTACTATAACTCTCCAGCACGGCTCACAGGAGTTAAACGCTGCCAAAGTTTTAGGTACTTGACTGTTTCTTTATGACCAGCAAAGCCAATAACTCCTTCCTTCCTGCGGAGCAGCTCATTGGGTATTCATGGCTTTCACTGGAAATATGCTAACAGGCTTTTCAATGAGACACGGAGTTGTTGGCGATAGCGGGCCGGGTGCTGAATGAGAGGTCTTCTCGGCCCTGACCCTCTCCCCAGCTCCTTCTTTCATCCTTAGATTAATGGCACACCCAGACACTCACACTCCAGCTCTCCTCTTTTGTGTCCTATTCATCTGCCGCTGCCAACCCTTTCCTGCTATCTCCACGTCGTGATAATTTGCTCTGGACAGCTCTTGGAGAGAATGGCAGGTTTTTCAGTACTTTACAAGATCCTTGTTAAGAATGCATTAATCACGCACGCACACATGTTCCTGCTCCTTTTTTAGATGGGGTCGCTGTATTTTGTACAGATGGTGATGCAATATTAAGTTCACTTTGATTTCAGAATAGTTCCTGTATTGTTTATTTCTGTGCTACAATGTTGACACCATAATGTGTAAATAATTTTCTAAACACAAGGTGGCAGTAGTGGAACACAACAAAAACCAAGCCTTTTATAGAGGCTGTATAAATTTTCTGTGTGTCAGAAAAATCACTCCACATTAACAAAAGTATATATTGAATGCGATTTCAGCTACTTTATCTGTGCTATATAGCTCTTCAGTTATGTTGAATGATTATGTTTTCACAGACAGTCTTTTCTGGGTTTTGGTGATTGATTATTAAATGCAATGGTGTTAACAGGAAGGGCGTGTTCGTGTCACCCTGCTGGAACGCAGCACAGCATACAGAAGGATATTAAACCAAGTGGAAGTAAGTGCAGCTCCACCTTCCCACCCCTCTTTTGTCTCTCTCTCTCTCTTTTGCGTGTCTTACTCTCTCTCCCGTTCTGCTACGTTTCCTTCTTCTCCTCCCTTTTAATCTTTCCTCTTCTTTGTCTCCTTTACTTTTCCACTGCCTCAGCTCGTCCTTTCCATCATTGATTTACTGTCTGCTGCTGTTAAGTGCCTATTTAAAATCTTACTTGCTATAAAGAATATGGGTAAAGAGAGGCTTTGTGATTTATATAGTCACTGCCCATATTTATTTGGACTGTCATTGATCAGAAAGCTTACCCTTCTGTTGTTGTTACAGCTGGTAAATGCCCTCAAGACTGTGCCTTTACTGGAGGTCAGTGTGGTGGACTACAAATATAAGTGAGTTATGTAGCGCTTTGGTGCTGTGGGGAGCTGCTTAGCACTAGTCTGGGATGTAACAATGCTGTAGAAGAAAGAAGAAATTGTCCTATGTTTTAAATTGCATTATATGACAGTGTTTACAAAGTGAAGATGATTGATTTGTGACTTCCTGTCTGTCTTGCAGTGATGTTCCGTTCCTGGAGCAGCTGAAGATCACCCACAACTCTGACATCTTTATAGGCATGCACGGGGCAGGTCTCACACACCTTCTCTTCCTTCCTGACTGGGCTGTCATCTTTGAACTGTGAGTGACACTTTTTATCTGCTGTTGTGTGTGTGTCTGTGTGGAAAACTGAAAACAGGAGAGCCTAGCAGGGAGAGCGATGGCTTTGGCACCGTGCTGAGCCCAAAGTGCCCCTGAGCCACTTGGTGTATGACTGTGAAATACTGCCTAATTAACCAGGCATTCATCACACCTGCCTACCCTGGATAGAACAGTTGTCTGTGTGTGTGTGTAAAGCATGTGTGATGGTGCTATGTGGGCATTTTGGTTAGTGACACAGAGCTGGAACCATGTGCATGGGGGGGGAGAGAGAGAGAGAGAGAGGAAAATGGAGTAAGAAAGAGTGAAAGTGAGGTGGATAGAGAAGAGCGAGAGATAAAATGTCTGCATCTGTCCCTCCCAGATATAATTGTCAGGATGAGAGCTGCTATCGAGATTTGGCTGGGCTGCGGGGCATTCGATACGTGACTTGGCAGAAAATGGACAAAGTGCTCCCACAGGACAAGGTAGGGGAAACTCCCGTTCCAACCATCAGTTTCCTACAGCATGAGCCTGCTCCGTTCCTCTCACCTGTCACACATGCACACACTGGCTCCCACATGCACATCTTCAATCATGTGCAATTAAAAGTTTGCAAAAACACGTCAGACCAAATGACCATGCTCTTAGGGGGAGTGTGTTGCTCTATGACTTTTTCATATGCACTTTACTCCTCCCATGCTTTTCTCAGGGTCACCATCCCACCCTTGGGGACCATCCAAAGTTTACCAACTACTCTTTTGATGTCGGAGAATTTATGCGTCTTGTGCTGGAAGCAGCTGCTTATGTCACACACCACCCCAAATGGCAGCGCCGAGGCTTCCATGATGAACTCTAGCGTATCAGACAGTGAAAGGGGAGGATACAAAGCTTTGGCTTCTGAAGACCTCTAAAGAGCCGTGTACTAGTGTCTGGTCTATTTGTTGTAGTAAAGTTTCCTCATTTACTAGTATTGTTACATAATGTGTCAGCGCTCTGCTCCATTTCTAGGTCTGATTGAGTGGAAGCAGTATGACAGACAACTTAGGTTTGCTTCCAGCATCTCTATTAGAGTCAAGTGCGTTAAAGGACGTGGCTCATGGAGGCTGAGCAATAGGTCCTGCGTTTCTTCATTATCTCAGTTGCGCCTACTTCATTTCACAACAACACAGTTGGCTAATGAGCATCTGTTACAGCATCCCTTCACGTGTGACATCCTGTCACGTTTGATCAGCGTCACCTTGGTGGGAGCCTCTTCAGAGATGTTGACAATCACACTAGAGTTTTTGCGTGCATGCAGCACACAACACTATTATAATTGCAGTATGACTAGATTTGCATATATAGATTTTCTCTTCACATCTCGCAACTTGTGGCATTGAGCTATGCTCATGAGCGAACACTACGCCTGAAATTAAGAGGCAGTTATGTAACCTGTTTTTTGTTTCTCAAAATATAATTGCAGTTTTTTTCATCAGCTGAAAATAACTTTTGCAATATTTCTTATCTTTAAGTTTACATTTTTTTAATATTGTCACAGATGTTATTTAAACAAGTTTTTCTTTTTGATAATGTCGTATGTCTTTCCTATTGTAAGTTTCTTTGAATTTTATCAAAGGAGGTTGTCAGAAGGGTTTTGTGTTTTATTGTAAATTACCCTGAAAGAGCTCAATATGCATGCAGACTGATGCAATACACAAGTGTTTTGAGAGATCATAGGATCATTTTCGTGTTTCTCTGCTCCTCCTTGAGCTCGATGTTTTATTTATCAATGAAACCATGTTGAACTGAGTCAGATCTTTTTGATCAGGACTTTGCTTTTTTGTAGTCAGATTAAGGTGCTATGTGATGTTTAGAATTAAAAAGTCCTAAAAAAATGCTGAAGCTTGTTTTCCTGTCTTTGTTGGTCACATTGGGCAGCAGGGATTGAAATAGTCATAATTTAATCAATCATCTTTTGAAGTCTGACCTTGGGGGGGGGGGAGACTGAAGCCTCTGTCTTGACAGTTCTTGCTGATGCCAGACACCTCATCGTTATGGGTTTTATTATTTTAGGGAGTTCGGGTCTAAAGAGGAAACTGGCCCTTTGCAAAAGGGCACTAGATCGGATTTTACTGTCACCATAATAAATCTGGATGACCTCAAAAAACTGCCCGAGTTAACAGTGACACGTGGCGGCCACATGGGGGCAGTATAACACCACACATTGGACCGGGTCTTCACTCTGCGCTGTGCGACCGTTCCTGACAGACTTGTTCCAACATTGTAGAAGACGGGAATAATTTATCCACGAATTCATCCTCCGGGTCACAAGACAGTGTTTGTTAAAGTTAGACGTCAGCAGTCGCGTTCCTGTTCGCTCTTTGCGGATGTCGTGTCTGAACTTTCTGAGTATTGACAGACACCGGGCCTGTCTGGGATGGACACTATTTATGGCTCTGCTCGGGTTACTGGCAGTGACCTCGTAAAGAAACGAAGAATCTCTATGCAGGGGGATCAAAAGCAGAGGAACCAAGATGTCTGTTCTCATTAACCTTCATGGTGACTCCGAATCGATGACCGATTCCTGCTTTTGTAGCGCGATGCCGGATTTCTGCAGCCAAAACGGGATGTTACGTACGTCAAATATGTAAAACACACCCATCACCCAGTCCACGCTTTGACTTAAATTATGGGGTGTCAGGATTGTTTTTCTCACACCTCATACTTTATGTCAAAGCCCATAAGGAACTTACACCTTTTCTCTGGGGCCTGTGCACGCAATATTGTCTTTATTTGACTTCAAGGCGCCTGTGCCTTTCACTTTCTCACCTGTCATAAGCAAACAGGCCCTGGACGTTCACCGCCACAGGCCTCGGTTTGTTTGGAAGCGAACGGCTCAGACCTCTGCAGCTCCACTTGGGTGGCCTTATTTCGCTGATGCCCTTGATGCTGCTCAAAGGCTCCAAAGTGGTGGTTTCGAGGCGCGGAAGGACACGAGAGTTCACTGCGAGCAAAGGCGGTGATTTAATCGCTGGAGTGGAAGCTGTGAGTGAAGTTATTAGACGGCGTCGAGCTGTGAATCGCACATCAAAATTAAGAAGTTTCTATGTTGCATTTTCACCACTTTGGTTGTGAGGCGTGAGATACCCCGCCAGCTGCCAGCTGCCTCCACTCGCTGCTAGTTTCTTATTTTAGGTTGACATTTTCGACGGAGCAGCCTCGTTGGCGGTGACATCTTAAAGTTCCTGGTCCACTTTTCACGCCGCGACGCGTCCCAGACCAGACGGCGGCTTGGCTCATCTCACACGTTCGCCTGAAGCTCGTTTGTCTTTGAGTTTCACACCCCGGTGATTTACCTAAGCCATTGTATCTCGCGCATCAAACATTTCTCAACAGCCAACCAGACAAATCAAATGCAATGCGCTCATGTTACGTTGACCACTTTTCCAGGCGTCCACAGGAAAACCGGAAAACGGTGCCTTTTAGAGGGATTAATGCAGGAATATTGATTCAGGAGATAGAAATATTCCTGAAGGTATGTTCAGTTATTTGTCTAATGTTTTTGTGTCCCCTGGGCAGTGATTATAGGGCCAATAAGCCCACATGAGATCCTGTAACCCATCGTCTCTGATATATGACACTCCAGGACATGTTCTGTCTGCGCTCTTACTTTTTACACAATACCGCAAATTCTAGGCGTGATTGTTCAACCTTTAACATGCCATTTCTGCTTTGGGTTGGGAAACCGAGGCGGATGCACACTGTGGGGCATGTTGAGAGACCTGATGGCTCTGTAACAACAAGCGGGGCCATAATGGCAGGGATGAAGCAAGCAAATTAAATTTCACACAGTTCGGCCTCATACTTTAAAGTCTAGCAAGTGTTTTTGTCACATGATGCGGTTTCCGCTGATACTATTTGGCCTCTGAGGAAGGATAAATGAGATAAGTGCTAAAGGCTGTTGCATCCATTAGCTGCCTCACTTTAACATAAAAGGCCTCCCATCGGCATGTGGCACAGGTTCAGGACCTACTTCTACACACAGGATACTCTATATTGTGCTACATTTCCTCACATGCCCTTTGCATATTAACTGTTTTTCCTTATTTCGTCTGCAGTGGTGTTGGTTACTTGACAACAAAGTGCGCACATAGTGAACCCAGTGACAGGACAGTCTGGAGCTGTCCGGGGTGCTGAATTTACATGCGGCGCATCTGGCTCTGTCCGCGGTGCTGAAATTCAGATTTGTACCTTGTCCCTTTTTTAACTATTGCAACTGCACGTCTCTGCGTCCTGGCAAACTTACATCGATGTCTAATCTTTTCTAAAGTCAGACAGATCGTTCTGTAATAGATTGAACCCGAGATTAATCGGTTGAAAATAACATACAGACCCATTCTCACTTAAGAATCAAAATAGTCACGAGGGGTTGAGAACAGTACCAGACAAAGATGTCTGATATTACCTCAACTCATCTTGAACTTGAATTACGCTTCATGCTGCGTGGCCCTGTTGCAAGCAAAAACGCTTTAACTGACACGGGGCCCGTCGTGTTGCCCAGTGAAGCTGGCAACGAGGCAACGGGGAGGACATCTGAACGTATCGGATGCAGCTCACCTTGGGTCGTTAGCAGAAATCAACCTCCAAGTCTTAACGACTGCAAATACAGCGCAGAGTAATCAATAGCCATCAACACACTAGAATATTCTAGAGATGGAATAATTGATAGGCCTGTCTCCTGATGCGTAACTGAGAAGCGGGGGTGATTAACTTGTGTTTAACATCTCGGTGGGGGTAGATTTACACCACCCGCGCGTACACCGCCGAGCGCACTACAAGCTATTGGAATCCAGACACGGGATCGATGCGTAGGTGCACGATTATGTGATGAGGAGGAGCGCATCGACTCCTGCACAGTACTGCACCTGTCACTCAGAACCCGCCTCCCGTCTCAATCCAGCGGGCCACGCGCAAGTTATACACGAGTGGGAACCAAGCATGTAAAACGCTGCCGCCTCCTTCCGCTCCGACCGTTCTACACCTGCTACTCGTGAAGACGAAATAATCAAAATAAACGATCAATTAAAGCCAGTATTTTATGTTAAAGAACTGGAGGATTTAATGAGTTTTAGAGTTGCGTGAACGCGTTTTCTCTACTGTAGCAGGCAGAGACCGAAATGCCGTCCTCGCCCCCTCCACCCTCACAGTCCAGGCTACTTGTAAACTACATGACATCAGTAAAAAAAAAAAAAGGGGGGGGGGTACTTAGGCGCTGGTGAACTGGGCGGGCGCTGTTGCACGTGTTCTGAATGGGGAAGACGGGCTCGCATCCCATTCCTCATGCCCAATCGATCCCTGCTCGGGAGGAGCGACGGGAGCGCAACTATCACTCCCGCATCACTACAACATCACTTTCATCAGCGTCTCTCCGGCGACTGTAACGCCTCCGCGTGAAAGGGGCGCGCGCGCGGGGATGAACTTGTGTGGAGTGTTCACCCGAAACACCGCCGACGCCACGTCTCTTCGGGGGACTCGGGCACTTTTGACGACTTTCTCCTCAAACTGGCTTTGACATGGGACGCCGCGACACCATGGCAGATTGGACCGCGTCGCCGTTGCACGAGCCCCGCTTTCTCGCCCGGCTCCGGAGAGCCGTCTCGCCGTCCTGGCACTAGCCCCGCTCACCCACGCTTCCCCCGTGTTCGCGTGGGGGTCCCGGACCTGGACGGGAGCTTTTGAAGGATTGTCCCGGTTAGTGGGAGACAAAGCCGGTGGAGTTGAAGCAGAAAGTGGCAAAGCGCTCCTTCATCTCACCTGGATCCTGTACAGCGCCCCGTGATCATGCCGTCGGGTTTATAGATTCGGGTAAGGCGCTTATTTGTTATTTTAAATTCATTTCATATACGCTGGGGTGTTTGAGGTTTATTCTGTGTCTTTTTAATGGTCTACCGTCAATAGAGCAACAAAACGAGGATGGGGTCGGGGTTGGGAGACGTCTTGCTCTTGATGTGCAACATTTTCCGTGGGCAGCGGGGAGAGACGGGGAGGCGACTGACGGACCCACTGAACGACTGGCGGCGAGCTGAGGGCAACTTGAGTGTGCGGGGCTCAGCGCACAGGCGAACGCGTTTCTGTGAAGGCACTTGCTCGTGAGCACATCGGGATTCCGCCCTCAGCCCCGGGGGTCCCCGCTTCCCCATCGGCGCGCGTAAAAAGCACGAGCCGCACGGAGAGACGCCTCGAAGTGCCGTCAGTCGCGCTGACCGCGTCTGGCGCGTGCGGTCACGGGCGACCGGGGGACTGATGCGGCGTTTCTGCTGCCGTGAGGTTAAATAAGCGATCGGTGGGAGCTCGGCGCTGTTTAATGCCCATTGAGCGATCTGCGGGGCTGATCCGCTGACCGCGCTCTTTTCACGCGCCTTCTAATCGCTTTCCACGGATCGTGATCGTGTGAGAATGGAGCGGAGCGGAGCGGGCGCGCGGCTCAGGCGTGTGGGGGGGTGGCACGAGGCGCCGCCGGGCCGTGGGACTGCGCACGGAGGCGGGGAGGTGTGTTGCAGAACCTGATGGGCACCTTCTATTGGGCGCGCACGCACGCGACCAACACGCGCGGACACACTCACCCTGTCGCTCCTCGTGCTTTCTTTCCCCCCGCTCCCTCTCTCGCTCACGCGCGCACACACAGTCTAAGAAGGGAAAATTACTTGGTGCATGTTAATGGGCGCCGTAATGAGACCCAGCCCCTATCGTGCTGTAATTGTTAGTCATCCCTGTCTCCCCCCCTCCCTCACCCCCCCACTCTCTCTCCTTTGCTTGTATCTCCCGCTGCTCGACGCTGCAATTTGTACTGTATTGAGAGAGTGTAATTATTTCCCCATTGTTTTTTAGCGCGTGGCGCTGGCACTCCACGGAAAGTGGTGTCATTAGTGTGACAGGGCGACCGAGAGGGGGGGGGGGGGGGGGGGGGGGGTGGGGGGAGAGGGAGCGCGGCGCCGGCCCAGAGTCCAGGGACCTAATTCTCATTGACAGTCACATTAACACAGGAGCAGCGCTCTTAATCCTGTGGAGATGAGTCTCTTCAAAATGACCCCGTCGCCCAGCTGTTCCCCACTTGCGAGCACACGCACGCACGCACACCTGGTTATGCAGCGGTATCCTTCCCCTCTCCTCCTTCCCTGTTTTCTCCACCCGGACGTGCCGACGCGTGTCAAATAAACAAATGCACAAGCAGATAAAAGGCACACACTTGACAAATTTCCCCCTTTCTGGTGTGGAGCGTCGCTGCTCCTTCAGCAGCTCCCGGTGGCGGATGAGCAGCGTCCTCAGAGGGCGGTTCGGCTCCACACGTTGCAGCAGCACCGCCCCCCCCCCATCTGCTTCCCCCACGGAGGGCCGTTCAGGACGACTGACTGGGAGCGAGGGGGAATGGATCGCGTGCTTTCGCCACTGTGCAGCACGGGGGTGAATGAGGGGAGAGTGGGGGGAGTGTGGGGGGGGGCGGGAGAAATGAGCTGGAGAGACAGAGAAAACATTTGTAAGGGATGAGACGAGGGAAGAAGATTGTGTTTGTGTGTCTGTAAATAATAGCAGACATTCACATTATGCATATTAGAATCTATGTGTGTGTGCATGTTCACATGTGAGACCCAGAAAACTTTGCACATGTTATCGTGTGTGTGTGTGTGTGTGTGTGTGTGTGTGTGTGTGTGTGTTTGCATATATATATGTGTGTGTGTGTGTGTGCGCGTGTGCGCGCACCTGTGTGTGTGTGTGTGTGTGTGTGCGTGTGTGTGTGTTTGCATATATATGTGCGAGTGCGTGTGTGTGTGTGTGTGTGTTTGCATATATATGTGCGTGTGTGTGTGCGGTGTGCATGTGTGCGTGCCTGATGAATAAGCAGGGACCAGGCGTGTATGACTGGTGAGGTGACAGCAGCGCCAAAGATGACCTCCACACACACACTGGCATTAACAGATTGACTGTGATGAATGGCCGCTTCCCAGTCGAGAGAAGGAGGAGGCGGCGAGGAGGAAAGAGATGAGAGGAGAAGGGAGGCGAGGCATTCTCTCATGTCGAGGGCAGAAGGATGGAGAGACGCCTCTCATTTGTAAATGACAGCGCTCTGGACTTTTCATCTCGGGGCGGTTTGTGGCTGAATTGAGTCAGAGGACATGAATAGGTGTCACGCAGACGCAGCGGACCGTGACGGCCCAGCTCCATCCTCCTGAAACCGGGGCTCAGAGGAAATCCACTTGCGCCGGTGTTTCTCTGAGCAGCAGATCCGCTGCTCCTGTGGAGGACGGCGCGACATCAGATCCATGCGAGCGAGCGAGCGCGTGTGCATTTCCTGCTTGTTTTGACCACAAAACCACAGCAGAGCAGAGGCCGGGACCCCCTGTGGAACAGGTGAAATGAAGATGTTTCCTGCTGGAGGAGCTCGGGCTCCACGGGGCTCTCTGGAGCAGGCTGCAGCTGCTGCAGGTGCACAGGTCTCCCTTCACTGTTCTTTGTCCTGCTCCCGTCTGTCACTCAGCTCCTCCGGACTCTGTCCACTTCCATCCGACGGGACCCGCGTTGACGGGCAGCCCGAGCGTCGCGCGGCCCCCCGCTGTGAGAGCTGCTGTGTTTAATAGTAACATTGGGCCCAGTTGTGAGGATGCGGGAACTCGTCACTGACCAGAATCGCGGCTTCACAGGCCTCAAGGTGATTTCCTCCACAGCCACGTCTCACTTTGACCGTGACAAATCTCCCTAAGTGATAGTAATGATTGTAATTGAGCAGGCACAGTTCCTTCCCACGCTGCGCTATCTATCACCTTGGATGCAATCTGCTGCCGCTGGTCGTGCGTGCGTGTGTGTGTGCGTGTGTGTGTGTGTGCGCGTGCGTGCGTGTGTGTGTGGGTTCGTTCCCCCCGGCTGCTGGCAGATGCGCCGGGAACCGCGAGCGCCCGTGCTCCTGTGAGCGTGTGGAAAGCTCCCAGCATGCTCTGCTGCGTGGGTCCGCCGTGCAGCCGCGTCAGGGAAGCGGCGGGGGCCGAGGCCGAGGCCGGGCCCGGGGCGGTCGTCACCGCGGCCCTCGAATAACGGGGCCGAGGAGGAGAGGGTTCAACCCCGCGGCACGTGTGTGTCGGGTGGAAGAGGAGGAGGCAGAAAGCGCCAGGAGGACGAAGAGCTGACGAAGAGTGTGGGTTGTCAGGACTGAGGAGACATCTGTCAGAGCAGTGAGCGTACATGTGTACACAGGTTGTGTGTGTGTTTGTAGGTGTGTGTGTGTGTGTGCTGGAGGTGATGGCTTTGTAATGAAAGCAGCAGGCAGCCAGCCACTGAAGGTTCCTCCTGGTGGCTGACGGATGACCATCACCGGTGGACAGATCCCTCCCCTCAGGCTGGTCGCTTAAATGAGTGTGTGTGTGTGTGTGTGTGTGTGTGGTCCTGTCACCTTAACTTTATTTTGCTGGCATTTCCAACAGAAAGTGAACTCAACATGCTCATGCATTTCTTATGCTGTTATCTTTTATACACCTTATATAATTCTCAATTCTTTGGATCTTTTCTCAGAACTTTGCAAGTTGTCAAAACAGCAACAAGGTTCAACAAAAAATGTCCTAAAAAGTATCTCCTCTTTATTAATGAAGATACTCCATCATTGTTGTGTCAGTAGCGATGCTGTCGCGTGATCATTTTCAGTGCTCACCACCTCATGCAGGAAGTAATGCACATTTCTGTTTGACTTTGAAAGTCTTGACATGTTGGATGAACTTTTGATGCAAGTGATGACGTGAACAGTGAAATCGTTGTCACAGAAGACCATTTCGCTGACGAGGTCTATTTTCATGAATGGACAGAGTTGGTCGAGCAGTGAAAAGCAAACTTTCATGTACTGTACAGAACAAAAGTCCATCGTTAGGACATCAGCCGGTGGAGATTTATGTGTGTTGGTTTCTCGTTAGTACAATCCGCTCTCCGCATGTGTGTGTGTGTGTGTGTGTGTGTGTGTATGTGTGTGTGTGTGTGTGTGTGTGTGTGTGGGCCGCCTCATCTGAGAGGGTCACGGGCCTCGCTCGTCTCAGGGGAGTGGAGTGATATGGTGTCATGCTCTGGAGACCCACAGACAAATTAATTCACTTATTGACACTGCTGACACGTCTCAGTGACTTTGTAAAATGAACAATTGATCAGCCTTCCTCTCTCGGCCGCTCCCGGTCTCCGTCACTCTCCCACTCTCCCCAGCCTCCTTTTTATTACCCACTCTCTCCGACTCCGTCTTCTGCCGGTTTGCTCCTTTCGCGCCGCCTGCGCTCCCTCTCCCCTTCCTCTGCCGGGGCGATCGACAGGCGTGGCACGTACGCTTATTTAAATAATCAAGCGCAAGCTGGTCGTTTGCGGTGGAGGACGCTGATGTAATCAGGGCGCCGGTTTGTCTGCGCGTGTGAGTTTCGGTGCGTATTCATGGGAAGAGGCCGCACAGCTGCCTCTTTAGCACCGCGTCCATTTAGTCCGAGCTGTTTCACCGAAGCTCGGAGAAAATCAAAGCAGTCACCGCACGAAGGTTGTTTGTTTTCCATTAATCGTGATGGAACGATGCGCGGCGAGCGCCTCCCGCTGAGGAGCGGCGAGGGCCGGGGCCAGCTGCCGTCGGCCCGCGCAGCCGCTACCTGCTTTTTACTGCATGCTTCTGCAGGAAGGAGCAAGGATCACTGGATGTGTGGACGCTTAATGTTTTATGACCAGGTTCAGATGCGCGGCCTCTCTTGTACCGTGTTCAGGTTTTTTCCTCCATACGTGACCGTGACTCGAGCTTTCACTTCGGCAGGTTGGGAGGGAAACAACAAAGATCAGCGCAGGAAGTGGTAAAAAGCAGAAAATTAAAAGATGGCGGATCAAGAAATATTAAAAAAAAAGAGTTTCCCGTGGTTTGAAAACAGATTTTTCTCACAAGAATCCGCAATACATTTAGCAGGTTCCCCATAAATGATTTCTAATTCTAATACTGAGACTGATGCTGGTAACAAGCTGTGCATTTGCATGGATGGGCTCGTCCTGTAGCAGGAAACGATGGAGCGGATCACAAACGAGGGGAAGGAGTGGAAACGGAGCCGAGTGAGCGAGCAGAAAAGTGCATCAAAGCCGTTCTAAATCACAGTGTTTGCTTTTTTATCACAAACGGGAGACGCAGCCAGCGAGAATAAAAGAGGAGCAACAACAGGAGAGAGGCATCAATATTGCAGCTACCCAGTTTGTCTCGAGCAGGGAAGTTGCCGAGCGTGTGTGTGTGTGTGTGTGCGTGTGTGTGTGTGTGTGTGTGTGTGTGTGTGTGTGTGTGTGTGTGTGTGTGTGCTGGAGCAGCCCATCTGTGCACACCTTCCCTTCCACCTCTCCATCCATCTTCCAGTGCGGAGGGACAATGACTTTTAATGGCCTTTTATTGCTTTATTACAGCCCGGGCTTCGCTTCTGTCTGTCTGTGGCTCTGAGGGGGGCTGTTCCGATGTCAGCACAAGCTGTCTGGGTTTTAAATGATCAAACAGGGAACCAGGGTCTGGGTCGGGGCCGTCGACTCGTTTTAGTCTGTCTGTATTTGTGCCCCCCCCCCCCTTAAACCAAGTAACAGCCCACTTGTGGATCCCCTCTTTTTTTGTTTTGTGGAGGACCAGTCAGCAAAACCAGACTGACAACACGCACCCCGTTTGTGTGTAACAGCTGGTCACCTGCTTCACAACGTGAAACAGGACCTGGAATCATTTCTGTCTTGTATCTATGGAGATGGTGAAGAATGAGAATAAAGGGGAGAAAGAGGAAATAAGAGGAGTGTAGAGACAGAGAATGACATCGGGAAACATCAAAGACACACACACACACACACACACACACACACACACACACACACACACACACACACACACACACACACACACACACACACACACACACACGCATCTTTCATGGTCACCGGATCCACAGACGATGGCTTGTGCAACAAGGTGGGATTTGGACTTAAGTGCAGGCCGATCAATTGAGCTGTAATGGTACCTTAGAGCCGAGGCCATTCTCTGAACTCTGCAGTCAATACCAGCGCCAGGTAATGGTCCTGAATTCAGACTTTCACTCACATCCCTCTTCTCCTTTTCCTCCACAACTGGATTCGCCGCTCATTTGCTTGTCTCTTCACAAAAACACAAAACCGTCTCAGTGCACTGTAGTTGTGAGAAGCACCGAGCATTGAACATTTTACATCACCCTCAAACCCCAGTTTACAGGTTTACCAGTTTACCTGTTTACCTCACGTCTGCCTAGTGCGTGTCTGTCCTGATTTCTCCGTCGCCGCCTCTACGCAGCACCGCAGTCAGAAACATGGAAAGTAAAAAAGAAACGGTGAGATATTATTAGTAACACACTTTACACTGAGAGACGAAAAAGCAAAAAAAGCCGCATTGAGGAAAATGAGAGCGAGAAAGAGCCTCATATGTGTGGATACATGGACACTGGGCTGCACTCGTCATCAGTCAGAGGACGAATAAACAAGGAGCAAGAAATAATGGGCTGACGAGGAGGGGATGGAAACGTGGAGGCCCAGGCTCCTGAACACAGCGCTGCGTTAATTAAAGTTTTTGTGCGTGTGTGCGTATGTGGCGACGCACGCTCGCTCATCTGCCCAGTGACCCGCAGGAAATGGCGAGCGGCCGCGGAGTCGGAGGCGGACGAATACAGGACGTCACGCACCCTAACGGAATGTTAACGCCGCGCATATCGACAGAAATCTGACGCGCTTCACGCGAGATCCTGCCGGGCTTTGTGCTCTCGCCTGTTTCATTTTCAACATCGGGCTGCCTCGGGGAGATGCACGTTGTTTTACACCGATGTGCGTTTTGTCTGCGGCGTCTTTACACAAACTGGAGCCCAGCGATGGAGCGGCCCGAGCCCACGCTGACCTCCCCCTCCCTCTGCCTGCCACCGATGCAGCTGTTTCTACTCTGTGTGTTTCAATATTCGTGTAACTTTTAAAATTCCCAATTAGACACACAAATGTCTAGAATGGAAAGTTTACTGACAGATAAATGAGCCAGGTTCTGTTTTTCTTTGGGAAATTAATTAAGCGAAATGTGAAAGTTTAGGGTTCGCAAATAATAGTTACACAACTGTGGTTGTAAAGAATCATCATCATCATCAGTTTTAATTGTTTAAGGCCACAACCTAATTTATCATTTCCATCAACACAAATGTTCGCTTTAAATCAAACACAATTACAGGATTTTTATGTGATGTAGTAATAATTTAGGTTTGATCTTACTGTGAACCAAATTTCTTTTATACTGCACATAACTCTGAACGCTTTAAACTGAAATGGTCATCATAAATAAGTGTACCATTGATTTTCATGACACCGAAGGGAACAATGTGCTCATGTGTTGGATAAGAGGTCACGGGTCACTGGGATCATCACTGTGATCATCGCGGCCGTCCAGAAGAAATATAACCGGGGGCAGCGTTATTGAGTAACCTTGATCTGGACCAAAGTGGATGAATCAAGCTAATGACTAACATCATCCCGGTAAAATCAATCATACAGTGATGAAGAGACTTCCCGGCGTAAGTTCTCCAGCTCCATATCTCATTCCTGTTTTTGTATCTCCGCCTGATAAACGGCTCTTTAGGAAACGCAATTAATACTAATGAGCGATAACGCGTCCATTTAAGGGGAGATAAAGCGGAGGCGCCGCCCAGGGACACTCGCTGTCCCATACTAAACAGGTGACGCAGGTTATCAAGCGGCATCGCGGCTTCTCATCTGCGCGGGAGCTTCGCCCTAGAGGACGAGGACCTTCAGGGGCCGTCCTGAAAAACAGCCCCTCAGTATAAAAGTAACATTTGTCTTTATTATTGTCGTGCTCATATGCAGTGTGTGTGTTGGTGTGTGTGTGTGTTTGGTTGCAGGGCACACATACAGAGGCAGAGGTGAGACTGTCTCATTGCATGTCAACGAGCTCCCGTGTCACTGCTGTGTGATTAGTGCAAGAAGTGACACAACTCTGGCCTCCAGCCTGAAGAGGAGGCGACGTACAGGAGGAGCAGCAAGAACCTCCATGTGCTCAGAACCAACCTCAATGTGCTCAGAACCAACCTCAATGAGCTCAGAACCAACCTCAATGAGCTCA